>NW_005198966.1:1694842-1734021 GCF_000372725.1 Emiliania huxleyi CCMP1516
GTCCCCGCCGAGTGGACGGGGGCACTCCGCGCCACCTGCCGAGTGCCCCCGTCCACTTGGCGGGGTCGCAGCTGCCTCTGGAAGGCACCGAGAGGGACAAAATGGCGCAAATGGTCAAATCAAGGTTTTGTAACGCGAGCTGTGCCACAGTGAAATGGCACTAGCCATAATACACTATACAGCGGATGTCAGAGTCCGTATTATTCTGTTACGCCGCCGCCGCCACCGCCGCCGCCGCCGCCGCCGCCGCCGCCGCCGCCGCCGCCGCCGCCGCCGCCGCCGCCGTCGCTGCCACCGTCGCCGTCGCCGTCGCTGCGGCCGTCGCCGCCTCCGCCGCTCTCGCCGCCGCCTCCGTCGCCGACCTGGCGGAGACCGCCCGCGCCGCCTCGGCCGCCGCCGGCTCCGCCGCGTTTGTTGTGGCGGCGGCGCTTGCCCCCCCTCCGCCCTCCCCCCCCCCGCCGGCGCCCTCAGCAGGCCCGCGGTCAGCCGCTGCAGCCTCCTCGGCCGTCATGTCGGCGCCGTCGTCGTGGCAGAGGTCGCAGGCGGGCGAGGCGTCGGCGCTAGCCGGGCAGCATGCGCAGCCCCCGCCGAATGCCTTGAGAGGCGAGCCGGCGCCGGAGAGCGTCGGCCGGACGCCGGGTGGGAGGCCGGCTGGCGCACCGCCGCAGCCCTCGTCGAGCTCCATCGCCTCCGATGCTGCACCCTCCGGGTCCGCCAGCGCCGCATACCGCCCAGAGGCCGCGTGCGGGGGGGGCGGGGGGGCGCCGGGCTCGGTCGACCCGGTCGACCCGACCGACTCGCCCGCCTCGCTCGCTCCGCCGGCCCCGCCTGCCTCGACCACCCATAATAGGGTGCCCACCAGGTTGCAACACCTGTTCCGCACTGTGCTGTGAATCGAGCGGCAACCAACAGCTCTCAGGACCCCCCGGTGCTGGGGTGCTGCCAGCAACCAACCAACTCACCGGCGAGCGGAGCGAGCCGAAGAGCTGGGGCCGAATTGGCGCTGTGAACGTCGTTTGAACCGATGTTTCGGCGGGCACGTCGCACCTACGTGGCCGGCCGCCAGGGCCGGCAGCAGGGCGCCCCCGCGCGGATGCCGACGAGGATCACGGTGCGCTATCTGGGCTCGGAGGTCGGCAAAAAGGTCGCGCGACCCGACACCAAGGGGGAGTTGCTCGAGCTGGCCGCCAAGAGGCTCAACTTATCTACGCCGGCCTTGCGCATCTTTGCGGAGGGCGGTGACGAGTACGATGGAGACGAAGATGTTGTCTTGATCGAGAGTGACGAGATCATCTACGTCTCGTGCGGCGAAGACTTCGGCTCGACGGCTCCGACCGGGGCGCCGTCCGCCCCGCCTGCTGCTGCGAGCTCCAACTCCTCCTACTGCGCCTCAGCCCGCCGTCCTGCCCTCCCTCACTGGTGTGTTCATTGGGGGGGGTCATAAACAAACACGGTACAGGATCGAGGTGTACGCTGCTGAAGCGTGCACCTACATAGTGCGGGACCTGGGGCAGCAACCAACAACCTGGATGGGGACGGGGTGCTGCTCAACCGGCGGCAACCAGCAGCGTTCGCAGCAGTGTGCGGAACAGGTGTTGCAACTTGGTAATAAGACGGCTCGCAGGACCCAAAAGAAAATAGCTTTCCGGCTCAAAAAGGGACGCACGAGGCAAATCTGATGTTGGCCAGTTCCAATAGGAGCGAGGCCTCTTCCGTTGGGGGACCGAGTACATAGGAAACGAGGGTTTCCCATTGTGACCCGCTCCAGTGCGAGCGTGACACTGCACTTGGCGCCGAGCACCCGCGGCTCAGACCTTGTGCAGGCCACCCCTCGGTGGGCACGCCGGTCCGGACCGATGGCGCTCGGTGTGGAGCAAGCAAGACCCCCCCCCCCCCATCGGCGCGCGCTCGCCATTCCAACGGCCGCCAGGAGCACCAAGTCCAAGAGGACTCCTCATGGCTGTGCCCAAGTGGGCTTCGACCGGCCTCGGCTGGGGGGGCGGGTTGTCCCGGCTGCGGACGCGTTCTGCAGCCACCTGGGCGTGGGTCAGCACCCCAAAACTGCCCCTCGGCGGCATACAGCACTGCCAGCCAGCCTCTTCCTCCTCCTAAGGGCTGTACTATAGGCCATATTGCGCCGCCTCCTACTGGCAGCCGGGCGGGCGCGCGCCGTGGGCGCCTCGGCGCGCGCACGGCTCGCAAAGTTCGAACGAGTACTGCCGCCCGGCCGCCTCAAGGCTGCCGGGCGGCAGTACTCGCCTCGCAAGGCGCGCACCGGCTGCTCTGGCTGCTGCGCCGGCGGCCGCTGCGCTGGCCGCTGCTGCGCCGGCTGGCGGGCGGTACGGCCGCCGGCGGCCGCTGCACCCGCGCCTTCCCTCGCGGGCGCCGTCGCGCCGCGCGCGCCCAACTCTGCGAGCCGGTTCTTTACCAGGTTGCAACCCTTGTTCCGCACTCGGCTGTGAACGCTGCTGGTTGCCGCCGGTTGAGCAGCACCCCATCCCCGTCCACGTTGTTGGTTGCTGCCCCAGGTCCCGCACTTGCTAGCCCCGTTCAGCGTTCTCAAGGGGGGGGGGGGGGCAAAAATTAAGGGCTACATACATACACTAAAATCGCATACCCTGTCAGCAGTCCACCTCCGGGTGTTTAATGATAGAACACCTTGGAGAGTGCTGCCGGCCCGGCGGCCCGCCACGTAGGTGCGACGTGCCCGCCGAAACATCGGTTCAAACGACGTTCACAGCGCCAATTTGGCCCCAGCTCTTCGGCTCGCTCCGCTCGCCGGTGAGTTGGTTGGTTGCTGGCAGCACCCCAGCACCGGGGGGTCCTGAGAGCTGTTGGTTGCCGCTCGATTCACAGCACAGTGCGGAACAAGGGTTGCAACCTGGTAAAGAACCGGCTCGCTGCTGGCACACGGCACGCGTCGTCACTCAGCCGCGGAGAACAGGCGGTGCTGTGCGCGAAGCGCGCGCGATCTCGTACTTTTAAGGCTGGATCCGGCCATTCCAAGGGTATACCTTTGAGAATCCCCAGCGTCCCACCCTCCTAGTCACACTCTCAATATCTCGACTCGCCAACACGAAGTGCTGCGATCGGGGGTGGCCCATTTCTTTTTTCCTTTCTTTTTTTGGGTCCTGTGGGCACCCTACCCATAATACAATACGTATTAATACAACAATACAATACAATACGTATAATACACTATACAGCTCAGTCTCGCTCGTATTGTGCAACCCTGCATTAAGAAACCTTACCATAAAGAAACCCTACCAAGCGATTTCCGCAAAAATCTAAGAAACCACGGCGCGCCGCAGGCGCGGCCCCAAGAAAGGGCCCACGAGTGTGAACAGGAGCCCCGCTCAAAATTTTCTCTTGACTGTTCGCCTGCGGCGCGCGCACTTGTCATTTTGCCCAAGTCTGCGGTGTTCTGGGCGGTGTGAATGGAGGTGTGTGCGTCTTCCTGTCATCCCAGGTAGGTAGGTCGTCATCCCAATTCTCTAATGCAAAACAATTGGAAAAAGAGAGAACGCGCGTCTCCGCATTTCAGCGCTGGCAGCACCCCGCCTAGAGCAGCACCCCAGCACCGGTCCTGGGGCAGTGGGCTCGCCGCTCGAGGCGCTGCCAACGCCCGTCGAGTCCAATGCGCCTTCCTACGTGGAGAGCGGCTGCTCTTCTCGCCGCCGGATCGGCGGCGGCAGCGGTGGCTGTGCGCGCCCTATTTTTCCGCTGGATTCGCAGCCGACCAGGTGCCGCACGCGGCAGAGCGCCTTTTGGCCGTCGGGATAGCAGTGCCTGGGCCAGCATACGGTGTGTCGTCGCTGAGCCTGCCCGAAGTCGGTCTTCCGCAACCGACGCTGCCGCCCCGCCGCCGGCTCCGTCGCCAAGGACAGTCCAGGCCGTGCAGGCGAGTTGGGCCCAAGCTGAGGCTCTTGGTCTGGCGACTGTCGGCGCGCTCTTCTTCGACGCGCTCTTCGCGACGTCGGCCTCCGCCGAGCAGCTCTTTGCGACGCAAAAGTTCGCCGACGGCCCGGCTGGCCGAGCGCGCTTCAAGCTTCACACGCTCAACGTGATGCAGGCGCCCCGCCACCACTACCGCCACCGCCCCCGCCACCGCCGCCGCCATCGCCGCCATCTCACCGTCGCTCCCCCGCTGCCCCGTAGACGCTGAGCGCGGCGGTGTACGGCCTGAGCGACCTCGGCTCGCTGGCGCGCACAGCACATCCGCATTGGCCGCATCTCACCGCCGCCCTCGCCGCCGCCGCCCCCGCCCCCGCCACCCCCGCCGCCCCCGCCGCCCCCGCCGCCGCCCTCGCCGCCATCCCGCCCATCACATGCCACCACCTCCGCCGCCGCCATCCAGGCGCCCGTGCTCGAGGCGCTGGGGGAGAGCCACCTCGGCTACAACGTCCTGCACGTCCACTACGAGGCCGCGGGTCTGCCCACCCCTCTGCCTCTGCCTACCCACTGCGCCTGCGCCTCGCCTCGCCGCCGCCAATGCCGCCTCCACCGCCGCTGCCACCGCCGCCTCCTCCCACCGCCGCCTCCCTCCCGCCTCTCCTGCCTCCCCGGCTCCACCTCTCGACGCCCCACCGCCTCCAACCCTCGTCCTCCACCCGCCGCCGCGCCGCCCTCGCCTCGCCCGCCTCGCCCTCGCCCGCCTCGCCACTCGCCCCGGCACTGTCCCCCGACACGCCTGCCCCTCCCTCCCTCTCGGCTCCAGGTGCTGCCCTCCTCGCCACGCTGCGCGGAGGCCTCGGCGAAGAGTTCACGCCTGCCCTCGAGTCGGCCTGGCGAGAGGTGAGTGCGGGCCCCTGCCCCGGGCGGGTTTCGCACGCTGACTCTGGCAGCCCTGTGGAGTGTGGAGAGAGTTTGCAAGCATGCCAGACTCTCGCCCTCGCCTTGCCTCAGGTGTACGCCTTCATCGCGCAGAGCATGCTCAGAGGCGCGTCGCGCGCCATGTACACCTTCTAGTCTATTTTATTAGGAATTCTGTGTTTGATGTCAATATCGAGAGATCTTGGCAGAGCGCTTTCTGATTCTGTCGAGTAGTTAGTTGCGAAACTCTACTATCACCGCGACCCAGGCTCAGCCGCGATGCCGCGTCTCTTTTCGCAGTGAAACCACCCCGGGGCCAACCGTCTTCGGTTTCGTCGCTTCCAAGTGCACTATAACCCACGAAACCCGAAAAGAAAACGTGTACCCCTTCGAGTGTATCTCGAGTGTTGCTATGGAGCGTCCGTTTCAACACGCGCTCGCGCGCTCGCGTCTGCTGGCGCCCAGAGAACATGTTGCACCACATGCTCCCGGCGGAGCCCAACTGCTTGCACTCGACAAGGCAGTCCATCCACTCGCGGCAGCTGAAGTCGAACTTCCACTCGATGCGGCTCGCGCCGGATTGTGAGCTCGGCGAGCGAGGTCGGAGAGCGACCTCCAGTTGGCCCAAGCCGCACGCCACTGAGGCAGAGCGGCCGTGCGCGTACGACGCCGTACGCGCACGGCCACTCTGCACCGACCGCAGCGCTGCAATTGCGACCGCAGTGGCTCAGCTCAGCCAGGGCTCGCTCGCCCGAGCTCGGAGCCGCCGGCGGTCATGGGCAGCAACAAAGGTTTGACGCGTCGCTCGGTGCAGGAGGGCAATGCAGTGGAGGTGCAGTGGCCGTCCGGCGCGCGCGCGATGGGCTGCAGCTTCATTGGCAGCTACCAGAGCGCGTCTGGAGCGCTGCCATTGTGTGACCCACGTGCAAGCGGCGGTTCCGGCCTGTTCCGCGCCTCTTTTTACGCCTTTCATTGGAGAGGGGGGGGCGAGGTCTCATCAACTTCGAAACCGCCTTTGAAAGGGGGCAAATGCGTCCGTCCCTGAGACGGTTGGAAAGGGGGTGGTTTCACTGCGTACTATATCAATCGGACGGAAGCCCACACTCCTCGTCGCCGCCGCACTCCTCCAGCGGCTCCGCCTCAACAGCCTCCTCGCGGAGCGCCCCCTCGAGCCACGACTCGGTCCACTGCCACAGCTCCTCGCGCGCAGCGGCGCTCTTGCTCGCCGGCGAGATGTCGCGCACCTCGCAGTCCGCCACGTAGCCGCCGGCGGGCAGGCCCGGCGCGAGGAGGGCGTAGAGGAGCGGGCGGCACCCCTCCTGCGGCGACTTGAGCACCGCCTTGAGGGGCGTGCTGGACTGCAAGGCTCGCAGCGCGGGGATGCCGGCCAGACGATCGTCGACGGCTGCGCGGCCTGTGGGCGAGTCGGCAGAGGCGGCGGCGTAGCTCGGCCCGAGCTCCTTGAAGAGAGTCGTGAGCACCAGGCCGGGGTGGGCCGCCGTCGAGAGGACGCCGGGCGGGGCGCGCTTTGCGAGCTCCTGCGCAAAGAGCATGTTTGCGAACTTAGCCCGCCCATAGTTCCTGTTCGTATCAAAGGCCGTGGAGGCGTAGAGCGGGTCGTCCGTGCCAACCTCGTCTGCGAACGCATGTGCCGAAGATGAGACCGTCACGACCCGCGACTCGGCGCCTCCGGAGGAGGAGGCGAGGTCGGGAAGCAGCCGCTGCGTGAGCTGCTGGTGCCCGATGTGGCACACCTGTAGCGCGAGCTCCATCCCGTCGGCGGTCGTCTGCAGCGAGCCGGGCCAGATGCCCGCGTTGAGGATAAGTCCGCGCAGCGGTGAGCCGAGTTCCTTTGCGGCCGAGATAATCAGCGGCGCGGCCGCCTCGACTGACCTCACCGATGCCAGATCGAGCGGCACAACACTAACACGTGCTTCCGGCGAGACGGTGCGAATCTCTGCTGCAGCGCTCTCTCCCTTCTCCTGGTCGCGAGAGCACAAGACGACGCCAAATCCCGCCTGCGCCAAGAAGAGCGCCGCCTCGCGGCCAATCCCGGCGTTCGCGCCAGTGACTGCCACAGTCGAGATCTTTGGCGGCAAAGCGTACTCGGTCTTGGCAAGTGCGTCAAGAGGGTCGCTGCCGAGCAGGGAGCGCTTGACACCAGAGAGGAGCTCGTCCCGCTGCCGGTCGGCCGCATAGACTGCCAGATCGAGCGCCTTGAACACCTTTGGCGCCGGTGGGAGGGTAAGGGCTGCGGCTGACAGGAGTTGTGGATAGCAGAGCATCGCGCCACACACCGGATCTGTTCCACTGACTCGGAAGTCCGCGAAAGAGCCAAAGAAAAATAAGGGCCGCGAGTACACAGACCTATGTAGCCGGCGCTTCCAAAATCCTGCTCGTTCAGGTGGGGACCCTGTCCTCCTCCCCCATCCCTCGTTGGGACCGGTTTTCTTTCTTTCGGTAGCCGGCGCTCGGTCCATTTGCCGAGCCAGACCAAAACCGTGGACAAGCTCCTCTCACTCACAGCAGAAGACTGGCACGAGAAAGAATTTTCCCACCCAACGCTCTCTCACAACACTAGGCACGGGACGACGGGACTGGCGCGCATTTGAAAGAAAGAATTTGCCAAACTTGAAGCGTGCCATCCTCGCTCCCCCCCAACGCGGCCAAAGGATATCCACCTCGGGAACCTCGAGAGAAGCGAGTGCGCCGGACGGACCGGCCAAACGGGTGAGGCACGATCGCGCGTGTCGGCCACCGCCGAGGCGGCCAGCGGCGGCCAATCGAGCTCGGCTCGAGGCAGCACTGCCTTGACCGGCATAGCACTGCTGGGCATTGGGAGCCAGCCGGCACCAGCTGGCAAGCATGGGTGAGCAAAACTGACAAAACCTGCGCATGGCGAGTGTTTGGCACGGCACAGGCGAGGGCCGCTCTCCGAGGGCAGCACGTGATGGTCGTGGGCGACCTCCAAGCGCGCCTCTTCTTCTCTGTGCGCGTCTAGCAGCTAGCACGCACCCGATATGAAGCGCAGCAGCTCAAGCTTGCTTTCAGCACGGAGGATCACACGCGCACACGATCCAAACGATTCTGGCTGGGCTCGCTCTCACAACTCGGGAATGCCCCGGGCAGGCGCTCGTCTACCTCGTCAACGGCACTGCCGCGCCGTCCGAAGTCGCGAGCGGCTTCATGCGCCACCGCTGGGAGCCGGGGGACCCTTGCGCGTGGAACGCGGACAAGCAGGCAGATAAATGGTATGACTGGGCCGGGTGGGGTGAGTTCCTCAAGAACCACCCGTGTCACCTCGCCGCATATGGCCAGCCAAACCTGCACAACGTGACCTTCCCAAATGCAAAGGCGTGGTGGGGGCACGGCGACCCACGCGACGTGATGACGATGCTTCTCAAGGAGAATTTCCCGCCGGCCGAAGCGCTCATGCAATCTTATGTGCACGAAGCGCCCGGGGAACAGCCAATCACACTATCCTACGTGTGGCGCTCCGTCATTCGGACGGTGGGCAACGGCGTCAACGGCGCCTACAAGCACCAGCACGCACGCATCATGGAGAGGGTCCGCGCCAAACGACTCACGCCTGGGCCGCCACGTGGTGCGCCTGACGCTTGCTCCATGGTGTGCAAAGGTGGCGGCGCTCGTCGGCCGCGGGCCGCCAACCGTCATCGTTGCGGCCATGTACGCCTTCGACGCGCAGTGGCAGGCGGCGGACGAGGCGATGCACAGCGAGTGGCGTCTCTGCGCCTCGTGCACGCCCACACACACCATCCCCCATCGGGTAGGTGGCGCTCCGGATGCGCGGCCTGTATTCGGGCCTTCACCAGCACTTTGGCTCGGCGCTCAAGCTGACCCTCGGCCCCTCCTCCTGTCAGCCGGGACGGCCCTACTCGGCGAGCGACCGCTCCTTCTGAGCCACCCCACTTCTGCGCCCCGCCACGGCCAGCGCGCCTTCTCCGCCCTGCACCGATCCTCAGGTCTACATGGGAACGCGCACGCGGCACAACATCTTCCACGCCTTCGAGAATGCGACGGCGCTCCGACCGCTCGCGCGCGCCGCGGCTGAGAATGAGAGCGTCCTCTTCCTCGATTCGCTCCCCTCCAAGGCGAACTTTGCGCCGACGCGCCTCGCGCCCTGCCACTACGATTTGCCCGTCGGGCCGATGGCCGAGGCGCTGGTGCAGATTGCGCTGAATGGGGTGTTCGGTGCGCCCTGAGTGGATGTGTTCTCGGATGTGTTTAGATCTATAACGACAGCCGAGGACAGAGACAAACAACTCGACTTCAAAACTCTCTCGCACTGGGCACGGGACAGGCTCTCAAATAGAAGATAGGTGAAGGCGAAACACAGTCTGGCTCGGGGACTGGGGCACACACCAAACGGCAACGCGGTATTGGGTGGACGCGAGATGGGTGGACGCGAGACAGAGAAGACGACGACACGCTTGAGCGACACACAGACACACACACGCTCACAAGACACTCTGCCAGAGCTAGGCTGCCACACATCCCGAGTACTCGAGTAAGTGTAGCCGGCCCCTGTCGCCCCTCCCAGCACCCACGGTGCCAAGGGCACACACAACAGCAGGAACAACATAACAGGCGACAGGGCACGCCACGTGTGAGGCTACTGGCTAGATCGCTTTGGAGAGAGAGAGAGAGAGTTTTAGCAATACCAAACAACTCGAACACTCACACGTCATTTGGGGCCTGGAGCCCTGTTCACGCGCGCGCGAGACGTGCAGACAGGGTTGCCAGGTGAGAGCGAATGGCGCGGTTCACGCCTCGCACAACAGAGAGAGAGATGCGCTCTGCATGGTGGGACATAAAAGAGAGCGAGTACTTGGGCGAGTAGGCCGTGCGGTCAACGCTGCCGCGCGCGACTTTGCGCGCGAGGCGGCGCAGCTTGAGAACGGCGGTGGGCGAGAAGCCGCCGCCGAACGTCTCGTGGAGCAGCAGATTGAAGTTGTTGCGCTTGACAAAGATCGCGTCGTGGTAGAAACCGCGGTGGCTGCGCCTTGACGTAGCCGTGGCCGGTCTTGTGGGAGAAGGGGCCGGGCTGCCCGCGCGCCTTGCAGCCCATGTTTAGGCGGCGGGCCTTCTCTTCGGTGTGTTGTCATGGTCGACGACAGTGCATATGATGAACTCAGCACCAGACCTGGCTGCCTGGCTGGTGCGCGAGTAGAGGTGCGTGTGCTCAAGCGGCCTGCTGGGCAGGTTAGGTTAGGTAGGAAGGTGAAGAACAGACTGGGCAAATGTCAGGAAAAAGAATTTTATGAGAAACTCCCTCGCACGACACTGAAGAACAATAAAAATCTCTCTCTGAAGAAGAAGAGACACTGGGCACGGGACTGGCGCGCACTGGCACTAACACAGGTACACCACGGGAGCCGCCTAAGCGACTCCTGCGAGGACGGCGAGGCACTTAGCTCCGTGCACTCGCCCGCCCTCACCGCAGGCAAGCTCATTCGCAATCTGCTCCTCTTGCCAAAGACTGAAAAAGAAACCTCCGTGTCGTGAGTGACCGCCTTTCGGCTAGGCAGCATCTCAGATGCCCCGGCCACCTCTCCCCCCACGACCACCGTCTGCCTCGCCGTCACCGCCGCCCTCCGCCTCGCCCTCTCCACCGCCCTCTGCTCCGCCCTCACCGCCTCCGCCCTCCGCCGCGCCCTCGCCGCCGCCGCCCTCCGCCGCGCCCTCGCCGCCGCCACCGTCCGCCTTGCCCTCGCCGCCTCCGCCCTCCGTTCCGGCGTTACCGCCGTCTACTTCCGCCCCGCCATCACCACCGTGGTGGCAAGCGGCCTTGACGGAGGGTGGTGGATCCGACGAGTTGAGGTGCCGCTCGCCTCACAGCCGTGCACACGCCCGCAAGACACCTGCTCGGTCCCACCCGAGGCGATGAGGACCACCCTCCCTCACCTCGCAGGGTGAGTCTCGTGGTCGCCGTTTTCGTCTTCCTACTGTGAGCGCTTGCCCGAGCCGCCCCACGAGCACCGCCAGCCCGTGCATGAGCGGTGATTGCGCGCGCCCCACAGGTGTGCAGCCCTGACGATGGTGTGGGTGGTCGCCCGCATCATCCGCCGAAAGCGGAGGCGCCAACGGATGTCGTCAGTCTACGAAGGGTCTGGCCGTTGGTCAACCTCCTCGTCGGTCTGGGCCACCCCCTTCGCTTCTCCCTTCCCCTCCCTCAATCGATCCCTCAACCGGAGCTCCTTGCGGGCGCGCGCGGGCGTTCGACCTCCGATGCCGGCAGCGGTGGCGAGGGCGAGGGCGGCGTCGGCGGGTCGGCCGTCGGCGTCGGCCTCGCCGCCACCGCCACCTCGGTCGTCACCTCTGCCGCCGGCAGCTCACGACGCCGCGGGGCAAGCTTGGGACCGGGGCCTCCGGCTGCCGAGCGTGACGCGGCCGCCTTCGAGTCCCGTGGGGACGCTGAACCCGTCCAGCTCGAATCCTCCCTCACCCGCAAGGCCGCCTTCCCTCAAGCGCGCCGTCAAGCTCGCCGTCGCTAAAGGCCCAACGTGGTCGCTCGACGTGCGCCGCGCCCCCACGGCCCCGTCGATCCGACCCCCCCCCCCCTCCCTCCCTCTCACCCTACGCCTCCGCTCCAGGCGCAACTCTCGCAGCCCGCCTCCGCGTTCGACACGCCCTTCTCAACGTGCGACACTTGCGGCGCTTACTGCGACGCGTCCATCTCGCTGAACTCCTCCCTCCAGGCGCCAGCCGCTCTGTCCCGTGTCTCTGTCCCGTGTATCTCAACGCCCTTCCACCGAGCCGCTCCCTCCTCGTGCGTCCCCGCGCCGCAGGCGACTCTCGGCTCTCAAATGGGCGCCGCGGGCCGAAGCGGGGACGCCGGGCCCTCCTCTTCGGCGGGAGGTTCGCGCGGCGTGGACGTGGCGACGCTCGCTGCCTTGCTAGGCGGCGGGGCAGAGCCGGGATCGGGGGTCAGCTTGACGGAGCTGTCGCCGCGGCCAGCGCTGCGCCATCGACCCATGTCCGACGACGCCGACCGCTTGCTCTCGCAGTCTCTGATGAGCACCTTGGGCTCAATCTACTCCTCCTGCACTTCCGCGTCCTCCGGCGCCTCCTCCCCCCGCGACGAGAGCGCGCCCAGCGCTGAAGGCTTGCGCTCGGCCCTCGATTCAGGCAGCGTGCGGCGTTTGGCGGAGGAGCTGTGCAAGGACAACCCTGCTGCCAGCGCCATGGTGGGAGCCATGTCGTCCCCAGAGCTAGCGCGCCGTTTGGCACCGCAGCGAGCGCGGATAATGGCTGCCCTGGACACATCGTCACGCCTCCGGGCCTAACTGAGCTCTCGCGATGGGCCAATGCGACGGCGTCTCGACCCCCGCCGACGCGCAGCTATTTTATTTAGCCTGTGCAGCTCAGCTTGCAGGGGGCAGGGAAGACAATAAAGCTCAAAAACTGCGCACCTAATCGCAGCATTTTTCAGTAGATTTTGTTTCGGGGAATTCGATCCTCTGAGGTATAGGTAGGTAGAAAGGTGAAGAACAGCCAGGCTCGGACTGGACACCACTCACCAGCGCGGTATGGGTGGACGCAGGACAGATGATGACGACACGCACGAACGACACACAGACACAAACAAGCTCACAAGACACACAGCCAGCTGGCTGCCACACTCCCTGAGTCCTCTGAACTTCTCAAAAAAGAAGAAAACCCGCGCCTCTCATCAGTGGGGCTCCTGCTTCTAACCCATCCCCAAACGATGGTGCTCCTTCATCTAGCATCGACGCTCCGCGCCCCTCTGGCGTCGCCACGCCCGGGCCTCGTCATCATGGGCCGCGCTGACGAGCTTCGTAACATCGACATCGAGGCTGAGGTGGCCGGCGTCGCGTGCGTGCCGCTCGAGGAGAAGATCGCCGAGGAGGCGAGCGAGATCTTCCGCAGTGAGGCAATGAAGAAGCTCGAGACGGGAACTTGGTACCAGTGCTCCGGACCCGCCGACGACATGGAGCTCACCTGCTTCCTGGCGCCAAGCTGGATGGGTCTTGCCGACGGCGCTTGGGTGTGCAGCGATGTGCTCAAGGTGAGGACTGGCGACGCGCCCTTGGAGCAGGCGGGAGAGGATAGCTACTAGTGGCGGTGTAGCGTCGCCTTGCCACCGACGGCGAATCATGATTCGCCGGCATCTTGGATCAGTCGGCTTGCACCGCGTCCAGTCCACCGGTTTGTGGGCCAGGGGCAGCTACGCCAACTCGTTTTTGTGCCGGCGTTTTAGCTCTCTCTGCCGCCGTTGCCACACGCGCGCCCACTCACCGCTCTGCGCTGTCGTCTCAGTGATTTCCATGTAGAGTGTGGTGTGTGTCTCTGCTCACGGCGGTCATGCGGCACGCGTCGCGCTCGTCTGCGAGGGTTGTCTCCCCTCCGAGAGCTGGAGCTCCCTGACCTCCGAGCTCCGTCCAAGCGTCCTTCGATTTTTTACGGTCTTTTCCGCTTGAACCACTCGCGGACCGCCTCTACCTGAGCCTCTGTCTCTGGCGAGCGACACCCCGCCTCCCGAAGGGACAGGCAGCGCTGCACGCGTTGCAGCGCCTCCTCCGCGCCGAAGTGTCGGTACAGCGAGCCGAGGAGGCAGGCGGCCACCATGCCGGTGCGGCCTCGCCCGCCCCAGCAGTGGATGTACAGGACCTGCCCGTCGAGGGCTCTGCGCGACAGCTCCGACACTAGCCCGTCCAGTGCCTCGGGCGAGTCGGCGACGCCGCGGTCCGGGATCGGAAAGTGCAGGAATTGCGCTCCTTCAGGGGCGTCGGCGCGATATGGCTGGAACCGTGCCGTCTGCGGCGCGACGGCGTTGCCTGATTGGCCCGCGACGCCCCCTGGCGGCCACGCGGCGGCCTCCTCCTGCGGAGGCAGCTCCGCCTGCAGGCAGACGAGCGTGCGTTGCGGTGAATGTGCTAGAGACGGAATCGTGCTCAAAAGGCAGCTCCGCCTGCAGGCAGACGAACGTGCGCGCACGGGTGGGCACCCTCTCGCGCTGTTCCGCGGCCGTGCAGGGGCGGGAGGGGCAGGAGCCGGGGTAGCGACCAACGAGGACGCGTCCAGGGACGAGCCAGCTCGCGAACGATGTGCAGGCGTGCTGCGCCGCGACCGCCGTCGCGTCGTCGAGCGAGCAGAGCGCGGGGAGAGGGGCGCGGAGGCTCTCGCGTCTCGGCCCCTCTGGCAGTCGGCGCCAAGCAAAGAGCCCTGCCGCTAGGTCGGTCGAGACCTCGCCGCCCTCCGCGACGTGCAGCCCTCCGTCGCGCTCGACCTTCCAGTCCTGCCCGGTAAAAGCGGATAGCAGCGAGCTCGGCTCGAGGGCGCGGGAGACTGTCACGACGACGCCGCCCGCCGCTGTGGTGCGCGTCAGCTCTGCCACCGCCTCTTGCAAGCGCGTGTCGCCCGCAATCCCAACGGCATCGAGGGTGCCCTTATCGAGCACCGCATCAAACGACGCGTCTGCAAACGGCAGCGCGGTGGCGTCGGCGCAGAGCAGCCGGACGTCTCGCCTGCCGACGAGGGCACGTGCTCGCGTCACCGCGTCCTCGGAGTAGTCAAAGGCCGTGACGTCTCTCCAGCCGGCGTCATAGAGCTCCACTAGCGAGCGGTCGTTTCCCATGCCCGGAACGAGGACACGCGGCGTGCCAGACGCCACGAGCTCCGACCAGAACGGCTCCAGCTCGCTCCAGCCGCAGTACCAAGAGAAGGCCTCAGCCGGAAGTCCGTCGCTCCCTGAGCCGCGGTACAGATCATCCCAGTAGTCCTTCCTGCCGTACTTGTTCCCGGCCATGCATGGAGAACGCAGCCGCAGGGGAGGCGGCGCCAGAGGGAGCGTCCAGAGGAGGCGCGAGAGCCTCATAACTTTCTGTGTGAAGGCCTCCAGTCGCGATCTGCCGGCGTGCGTACAAGTTCGGCCGGCCGCAGGTCGGGCTGGACGCGGCTGTTTCGGCCGGCGGTCGGGGTCGGCACCAGCTTTGTCGGCGCGTCAGCGCCGAAGAAATTTTGGGAGATTTTCTTATACTCCCGAGCTCCGTGTGGGTTTTGTCAAACGAGATTGAATCTTGGAATCTGCTGATTTTCCCCTTGACGTTCCCTTCTCGCTTCTGGCCCGCCGCGCTCACTGTACCTAGCGGCCGTGACTCACCTGCTTCGGGCGCGCTGCTCCTCGGGGATGGCGAGAAGCGGCAGAGGTGATGCTCATAGCTGAGCTAGCCCCAGATGCCCCGTTTGCCCCACTGCGGCGCCGCGCTCGTGCCGACATGCAAGTGGGTACAATGCACCCCGTTGTAGGGATGTGGCGCGAGAGTGAACATCTCGCGCCTGGTCGCCTCGCTATAAAGAGCTAGCACTGTCTGCGCAGCCTGTAGGGCAGCATCGGCGTTCTTTTTGATCCGATGGTGCTTCCACTGATTGCACCGCGCTTCGCTGTGCCTTCTCGGAGCCGGGTGGAAGCGGCGGCCTTCCGATGGGACGCGTCCAAAGTGACCCATCCTGCGAGTGGTGCTGGACGAAGCCCCGGGCGCTGCCGGAGGCTGTGCCGTAGTCGGTGCGGTCGACGGCGCTCGGGCTGCCGACCTCTTTGGCGAAGTTGTGGATGATTCTCTTGGTCGGCGGCGCGATGCCGCCCTGGCTTTCGACGAGACAAATCTTGACGATTCCGTTCTTGACATGGAGCGCGTCGTAGTGCTGTCCCTTGTGCTCTTTGACCCAGCCTTTGCCGGTCGCATGGACGAGCGGGCCCTGTGACTTGTGGCCGCGCTCTTTGCACCCAAGAACCTTGAGCAAGGTTTGGTCGAGGGTGCCGCCGAAACCACATTTGTGGCCCAGTGACGCACAGCATCCGCCGTGTGCCGCCGAGCCCTGCCCAGCCTGCCTGGTCTTTGTGAGGGCGCTAGGCACCTTGACTTCGTAGTGGACATCGCACTGGGACTGCAGGTCCCCGCCGATCTCACACATGTCGGTGACGTGCCCCTCGTTGAGATGAAAAGTCGTCTGAGGGTTCGCCTTGACCCTTGTCACCGAGCACGAGCTTGCCGCATGCTCGTGCACGGACCATGTTGGCCGCCGCATACATGGTGCCGTTGTGACGAATGTTGTGCTCGCACGGAATGTCCTTCGATCCGTTTGCGAGCTGGTCGCCCTTCCGCATACCGACGGTGACTGTCTCACCAGCCGCCTCCTTGGCGTCGTACACGTACTTGGCGCAGGAAATGTTGTAGTAGCCGTGGCGGCGCTGCAGCGCCGTCGCAAAAACCTCCGAGGTGATTTTGGAGGAGTGCCGGCCGTCGGGGCAGAGGTCGAGCCACGCTCCCGAGGCGAACTGAGAGACGGCGATGAAGCGTGTCGCCGCCCGATGTTTTTGACGCCGTTCGAGTCGTCAATCTCAGCATCCAGCCGCTCGCAGGCGGCGAGGCAGCGAAGCCACCGCTCGTGCGACGCAATCTGAGCGAGCGTGCCCTGTTTAGGGACCCTGGAGAAGTGCTCTGCTCAGAGTAGAGGTCGGAGACGGGCGGCATCTATTCTTGCTAACGAGCGGGAGGCCGGACGGACGGTAGTACCCAAGGTTGTAGCTGTTGACCATCCCAAAGTCGACATGCTTGGCCCGGGCGCGGTAGTCGCCCCAGAGCTTGATGCAGCGGTCGCGGATCGAGTTGTAGTACTTGTTGAAGTAGACAAGCAGCGGCGGTTGCACGAGGGGCGGTGCGCTGCCGCCAGCGAGGGCGTGGCCGTGGTAGGCTGGCCTGTCACGTAGTGATGGCCAGACGGCGAGGAAGGCGGCGACGAAGCACGCGTCGGCGACGTCGGCGTGCCCTCCGATGTTTGAGCCGCCTTTCGCCACCGAGAGCTGCACCTCCTCCCAGGCGCGGTCGAGCTCCTCTGTGGGCGTGCCGTTTGCCCTGGCGAGGATTTCGAAGGAGGTGCGCAGCCGCGGGAGCACCACCGTGTTGAGGACGGGCACGATGACGTCGGGCAGGTGAGTCCGCATCCAATAGTACGGGGTGCCGTTGCGCGAGCGCAGCAGCTTGTAGAAGAGCTGCGAGACGTCCGGGTCTTTGTCGGTGTCACGCAGTTGGTCGACCTCGTCGAGTACCTTGAACCTGCTGGCGAACGTCTTGATGTCACGCTCGTCGTCCTCGCCATCGTCGGCCCCTCCCTCACCGTCGGTCGCAGCTGCGGCGCTGATGATTTCGATCGAGAGCTCGCCGTCGGCGCAGTTGAAGTAGATCGGCGACGGCAAGCCGGAATACGGAGTAGGCGGGCACGCACGGCTGGAAGAGCTCCTCGCTACGCAGCGCCTTGAACATCTGCGAGCGGTTGACGCAGTCGTACATCTGCCAGATGTCGTCAGAGAAGAGGACGTTGTTCGCTCCGGCCACCGGGTCCATCCACGAGCGCACGCAAAATTCGAGGTCTTCTCGGAGCCGCTCGGGGCGAAGACGTTGTTGACGACAAAGTTTTGCGGCTCGAAGGCGGTGTCGAGAGCCCGCTTGGCCTTCTCGACAGCCGCCGCTGCAGCCTGGATGGCGCTCGCGGAGTCGGACGCGGCCGCCATTGTCTGTTGGTGCCCCTGCTGGGCAAAGGCGAGGCGGGCCTCCGCGTCGCCGATTCTGGTCGCCCGCTCCTGCGCGTCAGTCGGGTGCATCGACGTGTAGAACTTGTTCCAGCTCATATGCATCTCGAGCGTCCCGCACCGACACGCCAGCCGACGGATGGAGCCGCCAATGCCGAGGCAGCGAATACGCTCGCGTTTGTCGTCCTTGTAGAAGGCGCACGCGCGGATGGGGCAGAGGATCTTTTTGCACTGTCTCGTCGCCCACCGCGGCGTACCAGATCGACTTGACGAGGCCGCGGCAGCCCTCCTTCCCGCCGTTGTGGTAGACGAGAGACCACGTCTCCATGGTGACTCCGTCGACGCCCGCCGCTCGCTGCCGTGGCGGGTTGAAGAACACCTTGTCGATGTACTTGTCGCTCGGAGCAAAGGTCTTGACTCCGGGCACCCGCTTGAGCAGCTCCGGGTCGAGCGGCTCTTTGGGCTGCTGAAGCGTGTCAGCGTACTGTTTCTGATTCTCGGGTTTGGAGGGGTCGACGACGTCGGCGGGCTGCAGCTCCTGGAGGCCCATCTTGGCCTCGCCGAGCCGCGTCCGGCGAAGGCAACGCGAGTGCATGCTCGCCTGGCTGCGCGGCACGTTTTCGGCGTTCCCACCGCCGCCGCCGCCGTCTTCGCCGTCGCCGTCTCCTTTCTCACGGTCGCCCACCTCGCGAAGCATCTCCTCGAGAGCGTCACGGAGAGCCCTCGGCGATTAGGCCGCGATAGCCGCCCTTCGATGACGGCGGCGTCCGAGCGAGTGCGCTCGAACCTGGGCCGGCGCATGATGACCGCGTACGCCATAGGCATGCAGAAGGCCTTGAGGCTCGCCGCGCCGAGGGGGGTGGCGGCATTGGTGATGGCGGCCGACGGGTCGTCACACAGCCCTTGAGCGACAGGCCAGCCGTCTGAGAAGCAGCAACGAGCGGCTGCACAGCAGCACCGGCCAGCGCCTTGTTCCGGGGCCACTCCTGGGAGGCGCCGGCGACCCCGCCCCCGACTCCCTGGGCGAGGGCGGTGGCATGGGATCGTCCCACCGCACCTCCTAGCGCACCTCCTCGGGAGGTCGAGCCACCTCTCCCTGGTCGACAAATCGCGCCCGCACCCGCGGCCTCTCTATCGTCCTCGGCTCGCCCCCCCCCTCCGCCGGCTCCTCTTCAGGCTCGGGGAGGCGTGGCCCTCCCCATCGAATATCACGGTGGTCCGGCCGCCACCGCGACGGGCCTTCCCCCGGTGAGCTCGTACACCCCGACTCCACTCTCAGAGGCCGCATCAGCTCATCTCTCGCCTCTTCCGACAACTGACCCCAAGCCCCCCCTGGGGCTCTCCAGCCTCGGCCTTCCGGCTCGCCGGCGGGCCTGTTATCCCGTTGCGGCAACTTGCATCGCCGCGCATTTTACTTCCCTTTTGCGATATGCGCGTTCCGTGCGCTCCCGCGTTGAAATCGGCTCTTGACCTGCGGGGTGGCGAGGCGCAGGCTAGTGCACTGTTGCACTCTGTCCTCCTGTCACTGGTGAGCAATGCAATGGCGGTCGCCGTGAGCAGTATCCTCGCCGACGAGAGCCTCCGTCACTCTCCGCTGAGTCGTGCTCACAGATGGGGTCACCTGCTGCTGCGCGCTTTTGTAGTGGCCATGGTCGCTTATGCCGTGGTGTACGCGTGCACTGGGTTCGTGCCTATGGGCTATGTACAAGGCAGCGCGCCTTTGCTAGGCTTCTTCTCTCAGAGGAATTGAGGGACACTCGTTCGAACTCGTGACGCGAGAGGGACAAGATCCGACAAAAACAACACACAGAGATCTCGGTGTTCGCGAGAGTTGGGCAGTCGCGTGTGCGCATGTTGGACACATCGTCGGTCTTCGGTGTGTGACTATGACTTGTGGGCGGTGTGCATTGACCTGGTAAAAGCTAAAAGCCCCGGCGCGTGTGGCTCCTGTGTGCTCTTTTGTGGGGGGCCCGCCGGGCGCCGAGAGTCCCGAGAGATTTGTGGGGGACCGGCGTGGGTCAGACAGAGTGAGAAGGTATGAACGGTCTCCCACAAGATGAAAGTTACTCGTGAAAGAGGCTCGTCTCTCTCTCCGCCCGCGCGCGCATGTGCGCGGTGTGCGCGCCACGCCCCACGCCACAGCACAACCCGGGTATGCGCACACATCCACACACAGATAGAGGTACACACCGCACGCTCGCATCGGCGGTGGAGAGACACGCGTTCAGAGTTCAGTCGAAACGCCCGGGCCCGCGCGTTCCAAGCCGCGCGACGACCGACGCGTCCCGCTCCCTCGACCCGCTCCCCACCCCTCCGCCGCGCCAGCCAGAGCCGCGGGAAGGAGCTGCGAGCGCGGCCAGGCAACGGCCAGGCAGCTAGCCACAAAGGGCTCATCCCGGCGCCGGCCGAAGGGGGCCGAGAGACGGGGCGCGGGCCTAGGCCTTGGAGGCGCGCGATGCGTCGGCCGCCTGTGCGTCCGTGTTGAGGTGCGCGGTGTGCTTTGTCGGCTTGCGGAAGCGGGATAGGTCGAGCGAGGAGAAGTATGCGACCGCCTTTGGCAGCCCATCTTCCAACTTGATCTTTGGCTCCCAGCCGAGGATCTCGCGCGCCTAGTCTCAGCCGCCATCCTCGGGCATCTCAGGTGATCGCGGGTAGCCGGGTGCGGGGCGCCCTGCCACAGGCCCGCACGCAATGCTTGGTGATGTCGGAGGAAGGTCTAGGAAGGGTCTAGAAGGGCGTGGAAGTGTCGGGGAGGTGTACGGAGTGTGCCGGGAGTGTCTAGGAAGTGGCTTGCCTTGGTAATGTCGGGCTTTCGCTGCTGCGGGTCGTCTCCGGGGAGCGGGAGGTGCACGATCTTCGAGCTGGAGCCGGTGTGCTTGATCGCGAGCTCGGCCAGCTGCAGGGAGGAGGGAGGCGGCGGTGAGGAGGAGAGAGGGCAGGCACGGGCACAGAAGCAGCGGGGGAGAGAGGGGGAGCGGGGAGGAGGGGAGAGGCGTGCGGGGGAGGAGGGGAGAGGCGTGCGGGAGCAGGGCAGGAGCCGCCTGCTTGATCGTGAACTCGCCCGGGTTGCCGATGTTGACTGGGCCGATGGTGCTGGTCTGGTTCATCAGCTTCATCAGCCCGTCGACGAGGTCGTCGACAAAGCAGAAGGAGCGCGTCTGCTTCCCCTCGCCGTACACGGTGATGTCCTCCCCGTTGATGGCCTGCCCCAGGCACACGGGACTCGTCTGTCCCCACCCCTCCCCACCCCTCGCCGTACCACAGCGATCTCCTCCCCCCCGGGGGGGCCTGCATTATGAAGTTTGAGACGACGCGGCCGTCGTACGGGTGCATCCCGGGCCTGGAGCAGCAGGGCAGCAGGGTCAGGCCAACCGTGCCGCAAGGGTCAGGCCAACAGCGCGGCCTCGCCCACTGCCTTCCGAGCCTCGCAACAAGGCTGCGAGCGGACAGGGGATGCGGCGCACAGTCGAGTGCGGCCGGCGGAGAGGTTTGCGAGTGCGGCCATCTGGTGCCATCTAGAGGCGGCTCTCCCGTAGGTGTTGAAGATGCGCGCGACGCGGATGTCGACGCCGTTCTGCCGGTGGTAGTCGAATAAATAAATAAATGAATAATTAATTAAATAAATAAATAAACAAATCATTACCTGCCGGTGGTAGTCGAAGCAGAGCGTCTCGGCCGCGCGCTTGCCCTCGTCGTAGCACGAGCGCACGCCGTTGCAGTTGACCTGTGCCGCGGAGGACGCTCCCCCCGTCAGTGAGGAGTGCCTCGCTGGCCATCAGAGTGTGCAGCGCGCCTTTCCCCAGTACTCCTCCGGCTGCGGCGACACCTCGGGGTCTCCGTACACCTCCGAGGTCGACGCCTGGAGGAGGCGAGCCTGCGGAGGGCCAAGCAGCAGCCGTAAAGAGTCGGCTCCCGTCCAGGGCCGAGGGGCGGGGCGAGGAGCGGGCCGAAGGAGCGGGCCGAAGGGCGGGGTGCGGCGATGCGGGGGAGGGGCGGCGGTGCCTTGACTCGCTTGGCGAGGCCGAGCATGTTCATGGCGCCGAGCACCGACGTCTTCATCGTCTTGACGGGGTTGTACCTGTGCGAAGGCTCCCAGAAGCTTCAGGAGAGGGCCCAGCGGTGACGTCCCTCCTCGCGGCGGCAATCGTAGCTGGTAGTGCACCGGCGAGGCGGGGCAGGCCATGTTGTAGATCTGGTCGCACTCGATGAAGAAGGGCGTGGTCACCTGCCGCGGCGGGAGGCGCGCCGGGCGGGGTGGCGCAGCCGGTGCGGGGGAGGCGGTAGCGTGCGAGTGCGACGTGTGAGAGTGGAGTCGGCCGGGGCAGCCGACAGCGGGTGGCGCGGCGGAGCGCGGCAGCGGCGGGGCGCGGACGTCGTGTCGGATGAGCTCAAAGTTCGGCTTGCCGATCAGGTCGGCCACCTGCGCGCATTGGGTGCGGGTGCTGATGCCGGCGGCGATGTGCGAGAGAGCACAGGGCTGGGCAGCAGCTTTCACGTTTGTCTTTTGCGAGGTGAAGAAGTTGTCGAGGCAGACGACCTCGTGGCCCTGAGCGACGAGCCGGCGGCACAGGTGCGAGCCCAGGAACCCGGCGCCGCCCGTCACGAGCACCCGCAGATACGGGTCCTTCTTCTCTGCGGTCCCGTTGCTCATTCTGCAAACCTTTTGGGCGTGGGCGGCCTGTGGCCCGCCGCGGCTCGACTCAGCGCCTCTCTCTAAGAATTC
This sequence comes from Emiliania huxleyi CCMP1516, assembly GCF_000372725.1. Taxonomy (NCBI): domain Eukaryota; phylum Haptophyta; order Isochrysidales; family Noelaerhabdaceae; genus Emiliania; species Emiliania huxleyi. Next base: position 1,716,949 of record NW_005198966.1, read on the forward strand.
CGAGGCTTTTACCGGGTAGCCCTTGCTTTTCCGTTTTCTTTCGTAGGCGCTGCGCGCGCCTTCCCAGAAAGTTCCAAGCTATGCCGCTGCCACCGCGGCCGCAACCCCGCAGTGCCAGAGACGCCAGCAGAGGCGGCGATACGGGCGACGTCGTTGTCGGCAGAGGCGGCGATCGCGGCAACGGCGGCGACGCCAGCAGAGGCGGCGGTCGCGGCAACGGCGGCGACGCCAGCAGAGGCGGCGGTCGCGGCAACGGACGTGGCCGAGGCAGCGTGAAAGGAAGCGGCGGCCGTGGCCGCGGCGGCCGCGGCCGTGGCCGCGGCGCCTCTGTCCGGCCGGGCAGAGCACCTCTCACAGACGCACGCGCCACCGCTCCAATCGCCGCCGCTGCTGCTCCGACTGCGGCCGCCGCTGCTCCCGAGGGCTCAGCAGCCCAGCCCCGCGCTGGAGCTTCCGTCCAGTGGGGCGGAGCGGCGGCTCTTCTCGAGGGCGACGCGAGTTCCGAAGCGGAGGTCGACGCGGACGCGGCGGCGCGCGCGGACGAGCTCCTGGCGCTGGAGGCAATCTACAGCGACGAGATGTGCCAGGTGGAGGGCGGCGGCGGCCGCACTTTCGAGCTTCGCGTCCCGATCGAGCTCGAGGCGCCGCTCTCGCTGCCGTCGGGCGAGCGGCTCGACGCGCTGCCGCCCCTCACGCTTCGCGTGCGTCACGGCAGCGGTTACCCGTCGAGCTCTCCGCCCGGCTTCGGCCTCCGCTGCTGCTGGCTCTCCGACGGCCAGCTCGAGGCCCTCGCCGCGAGCTTGGACGGCCTCGCCGCCGCCGCCGCCGGAGAGCTGTGCGTGAGCGCATGGGCCGAGTGGCTCCGAACGGAGGCGGCGGGGCAGCTCGAGCTGCTCCAGGAGGGGGCGACGCTCTCTCTGCCGGCGGAGGGTGGCACCGGCCAGGCGGGCGCCGACGAGGCGACCGCCTCGGCGGGCGAGCGGCGCGCGCAGCGGTGGCCTCGCTCCCGCGCAGAGGTGCTCGCGCGGCTGCGGCAGCACGCGGCGGCGGCCGACGCGGCGGCGTGGGCGTCGGCGGTTCACGACTGCGGCGTGTGCTTCGACGAGTACGCTTCCCTCGACTGTACGCGGCTGCACGCCTGCGGGCACACCTTTTGCAAGAGTTGCCTGCGCGGCTACTGGAGCAGCCAGCTGCGCGAAGGCCACGCCACCGCGCTCCTCTGCCCGCACCCTGGCTGCGGCGCCGTCGCCTCGCCGCCCGAGGCCAAGGCCCTCCTCTCCGCCGGCGAGTACGAGACGTACGAGCGGCTGCTGCTCGCCGCGTCGCTCGCCGAGATGACCGACACCAGCTGGTGCCCTCGCTGCGAGTACCCCGCGCAGCTCGAGCCGCGCGTCGAGGGCCGCGCAGGCCGCGTCGCCATCTGCGGCACCCGTGAGCGTGAACAGAGCGTCTCCTCACGCTCTAGCTGCGGATAGGCCGCCTCGCCATCTGCGCCTCGTGCGGCACCTCCTTCTGCGCAGAGTGCCGGCAGGCGTGGCACGGCATCTCGCCGTGCGCCAACCTCGCCGCGCGGTGGCGGGCGAGCGACGAGCGCGGCAGGGAGACGCTGCGGCAAAAGTACGGCGACCGGCTGATGGAAGAGGCCAATTTCTGGGGGGAGGGGGGGCGGCTGCTCGCGGCTTCCTTTGCCCGACACACGGTTTTCTTTTCCATAGGTCGAGTCGGCCGAGTGGATCCGCTCCAACGCGAAGGCATGCCCCAAGTGCGGCGTCGCCACCGAGAAGAACGGCGGCTGCAACCACATCAGCTGCCGCACGTGCAACTTCGAGTGGTGCTGGCTCTGCGGCTGCAAGTACGAGCCGGGCCACTACAAGAATGGGCCGTGCGAGCAGTTCAGCCAGGACTTCTTTGACGAGATCGACATGACGCCGGAGGACTTCCGTGCAAACTACGTTGTGATGAACCATCAGTGACCTTGGGGAGTCAGGGACCAGGCTTCCAGGGTGTGCGACGGCGCGCGAATCGTCTCTCCTCGTATTTCGGAGCGTGGCAGGCCGGCACAGGCCACGCACACAACACTTTGTCGTTTGTGTGCGAAAATCAGCCCTCAGCTTGAGCTAACAGCTAGTGTTGCGTGGTCGGCATGCGTGCATCAGGCGTGCACATGTGCCCATGTATGTGACGGCTTCGCTTTAGTCGTTGCACGTTGTTTCACGTTCGAGGAGCGAGTGACGGATAAAGTCGTGTGGAAGAGCTGTGAAAGCGAAAGTAGCGAAATTAATTGCCCGCCGCAGGCGAAGAAAATTTTCAGGGTTTTTGGTCTCCTACGCCAAAGAAATCGAAGATTTCGGCGGGCGCCCGACGCGCGGTATGGAGCACGCGCGCTGCCCGGCATGCCTGCAGCATCCAAACGAGACGCACGGCGTCGCTCAGCCGTGTCCACGCGGCTTCGCTCCTGTCCTAACCGGCGCCATCTGGGCGGCTGCTGCGGAGCTGCTGCCGGCGGTGCGGCAACTGGCCGACAGATACAACGCTCAGGGCACCCGCCGGCGATTCACTGGAAAGGAACGAAGGCGCCGCTGTCGGCGATTCACCGCCGTTCGTTCCCGTCTCTCAAGCTGGCTACACCGTCCATGGACGAGGGAGACGTCGCCTCCTCTTTCGTCCCGGGCACTGTTCGCGCAGGAAGGCACCGTACACTGCGAAGTACATTAGCCTTCATCTCTCCTACCGCCGGCCGGGAGTGCAGCTTTCGCCATCGCTGAGTGAGTTTATCCTCGACTTTGGCACCTGCGAAGTAATGAACAACATGCAGTACGTCATATGCAATGGCGCTATATGACAGCCCTGCGATGGGCGTCCTCGACGCAGACGAGGCGGAGCTCATCTGCACGGCGCAGATCGCCGACTTTCTCTCTCTCCCTGCGCGAGTGGTTGCGCCACCGTGGATGAGGCATATGGGCTGGGCAGGGGAGTTGGTAGAGGAGGTCGACTGAGGGCGCGAGGCCGCCAATCGTCACAGTCTGCTGCTGACTGTCGGTCGCTGACTGGTTGCGCATTGCGCTGGCCGCGCAGCGGCCTTTAGAAAAATTTGGCCGCAGGCCTAGGTTTTGAAAGATCAAGAGAATAAGCGCCGGTGAGTCTTTCAGAAGCTGCCGTTTGCGGCTTCCTAAGTCAATTTTTCGAGAGGAACGTTTTGGCTGAGCTATAACGGCTCCAAAGTCGCGCGATCATCGAGTTTTGAGTCAATAATTATGAAAGGAAAGGGCTGGCGAGAATTATGTATGTAAAAGAGGAATGCAGAAGATTGGACAGGGGAGGGACGCGTCCAAGGGGGGAACCAACGGAGGCTTGGGATTTTGCATCTCGGCTGCATCCATGGGCCAGGGAGGCGAATGTAGACAGTGAGCGGCTGACGTCCTCGCGGGCGTGGCTGAGTACAGCCGACACTACGTGCTGCGGCAGCCTGCGGAGTCGCAGGAGGCGCGGTGGAGCGGCTGCGCTTGGACGCGACGGCGAGGCTGGCCGGGCACGCTGTCGTCGAGAAAGGCACGCACGTCGAGATCCTGGGTTCGCAGAGGAGGGTTCGTGTGGATGCGGTCGAGTACGACGGCTACCCGGACGCCGAGCGTCTCCTCTCGTTAGAGGAAGAGACGTGGCTAGGCAGGTGACGCTCGGCGCCGGCAGCGCGGCCCCTAATACCAGCGGCGAGGCGAGCTCACTGGAGAGCGTGAGCCGTGGCGTGTGTGCGGGAGCCGCAGTGCGGAGAGAGCAAGCGCGAGACCGAGAGACGGTTTTTGTGATTTGTGTGTCGTCGATCTTGGAATTGTGAAATTGGAGACGACTCTCGCAGTGACTTCAGACTTGGATCTCTCCGATGCCCGCGCCCCGGCGGTGGGGGCTGTGACTCTGAGGCAACTGGCAGTGCCTATCAGAGAGTGCCGACAAATCACCTACCTGACAGCACCTGACAGCCTGACAGCCAGGGCTCAGGGTGGGGCGGTTGTGGGGGCTACGGAGATATTAGTCAGAGTCCAGCAGGCGGCGAGTGCAGCCTTGTTTTCAAAGTACGAAGGCGTAGTTACACACCGGTGGGGGAATGGCGCCAGTTGCACCGAGTTGTGACACCACAACAGCAAAGAGGTCGACTGTCTCGCGGCGCGTGCAAGCCACGAGAAGCAGTCAGAGACTATGACGTGCCAAACTTGCACAACGGGAGTTGGGGAAGCGTGACGTGCCACTGCACAGGGTGTGGGAATATAGGGATATAGGAAACAATACGGCGGACTATTTATCACTCTGGAATGGGAGAGAGAGAGAGGGAGTGAGAGAGAGAAGGAGAGAGAGAAGGAAGAATAATAGGTGAAGCTTCTCGATGCAGGTCAGGCTACTGGTCCTCGTGAGAGTCCTCGTGCCTCACCTCCTGCGACAGGCGGGAGCGGCATCTCTCAGACACCAGAATGTGGGAAGTGAGAGAGCTGAGAGGCGGGTGAACTTGGTGGCGCGCGAATTCTTTTTTCGAAGCTTTGGCGGGAAAGATCTGCCTGCTCCCGAAAAAAATGGCTCGGCGTGCGGGAGGGAGCCTAGAAGAGAGAGGAGGCGCTCAGCACCCGCATGCACGCGACGGCGAGTGTGACGACGGAGGCGACGGCTCGCTCTATGGCTTCCGCCCACGGCACCGACTGTATGGATTGCGGCCGGCCCCAAAAAGAAAGAAAGAAAGAAAACAGACAACCCAAGGGAGGGATGGGAGGACGGCGCGCCGCCACCACACAGGGATTTTAAGGAGAGGTGTGTGGTGCGCTAGCCGTCGCCCACCCTGGGGAGTCTGCCTCTTCGTATCTCTTTTCGCAGTCTCTCGCCGCTTCTCGCTGCAATCTTCATGCCACCTCGCGGTCGTCCCACTCTCGTCGTTCTCTCCCTTGTCATTTCCTCCTCTGTCGCGTCGTTCTCTTCTGCCTCGTCCTGTGACGCCGCCGCCTGCCGGTCCCTTGTTCTCGCGGCTTCTTTCGCCTTTCGGCGCAACTCCGTCCTCCTCGCGGCGTATCCTGGCCCCTCGAGTCTATCGAGCTCCCCTCGCGCAAGGACCACAGCAACACACAGAAAAACGGCGCGAATTCTTTTTTCGAAGCCCAGCGCGGCAGAAAGAGAGTGGAGGCGCGCAGCACCCGCAACCCCGCCCGTTTGCATGCCCGGCCGAACGAAGGCTGGCTCGGCCGCCTCCCGGCGCGGGCACGCTTCAACAGCGGCTACTGTCGCACCGCTCTCGCTGCCGAAAAGGATCGAGGCGGCGGCGGAGAATGGCAAGGTCGGCGTGGTGCAGACGTGGCTCACCGGGGATGGGCGGGTTGACGCGACGTGCGTGCGTCGCGGCGTGAGTGGGTGGACGCTCCTGCCGATCGCCGCCGCCCACGGTCACAAGCAGCTGGTCGAACTGCTGCTGAAGCGCGGCGCGGAGGCGGACGCGCGCGATGGCCACGACCGTACGGCGCTGATGGCCGCCGCCCGCTGGGGCTACGAGCAGGTGGCCGAGATGCTGCTGCGGCACGGCGCAGAGATCAACCTGCAGAGCAGCGCAGACATCACCGCGCTGATGGCCGCCGCCGCCAAGGGCCACGAGCGCGTGGCCGACTTGCTGCTTCAGCACGGGGCGGAGATCAACCTTCAAGCCAGCGACGGCCACACTGCGCTCACGTGCGCCGCCTTTTTCGGCCACCCTGCCGTCGTGCTCCGCCTGCTGCGCGCGGGCGCGGACATGACGCTGCGCTCTAGCGGCAGGACGGCGCTGCAGATCGCCAAAGAGAAGGGCCACGCCGAGTGCGTCCAGGCTTTCAGGACGCATCTCGGGGAGGTGGCGGCGAGCCGAAGCAAGGCGCCGTCGGCCGAGGCAGGAGGCGCAGGCGCGGCGGTGGGTGCGAGTGCCGCGGCCTCTGCTTCACGCGGCGAGGGAGGCGCGGAGGCCGAGCCGAGCGGCGGCGGGGCGGTGCCAGAGGAGGTTGTGGCAGCGGCTCGGCGAGGCGAGGAGGCGGCGGTGCTGGCGTGGCTCGACGGCGGCGGGCGGGTCGACGCGAGGTTCGAGTACGTCTTTGTGGACGGCGAGCGTGTGAGCGGCATGATGCTGCTGATGATCGCAATGATGAAGGGCCACGAGGGGCTGGCCGAGGCGCTGCTCCAGCGCGGTGCGGATATCTCGTTGCAGTCTGGCGAAGGCAGCACCGCGCTGATGGCCGCCGCCGGCAACGGCCACGAGAAGCTGGTCGAGTTGGCGTTGCGGCACGGCGCAGCGATCGACCTTCAGGCCAACAACGGCGACACCGCTCTGATTATCACCGCTTTCTTCGGCCACCCCGCCGCCCTCCTCTGCTTGCTGCGGGCGGGCGCAGATGTGACGCTGCGCACTACGGATGGCACGACCGCGCTGCAGTTCGCCAAGCACAAGGGCCACGCCGAGTGCGTGCGCGCCCTCGAGGAGCATGCGGCGGCCAAGGCGGCGGCCGAGAAGGCGGCGAAGGAGGCGGCGTGGGCTGCGGGGGCGGCGGCGAGAGCGGCGCAGAGGGCGGCGGAGGAGAAGGAGGCGGCGCGGCACGCCGAGGAGCTGCTGGCGGAGGTCGAGGCGGAGAAGCGCGCCAAGGGCAAGAAGGGCAAGAAGAAGAAGAAGGGCGGCGGGAGTGGCGGCGCTGGGCCGTCGCAGGAGAGGGAGGCGCCGGCAGAGGCAGCCGCAGCCAAGCCCGCGCCGTTGGACAAGGAGGGGCTGCTCCGGCTTCTCGCGGAGCTCCACGAGGACAGGATCCGGTTCGGCATCACGCCGGAGACGTCGGTCGAGGGATTGGCGGAGGCGCTGGGAGAGGCGGCGGGCGAGGCGAGCGAGGAGGAGGGCGACGAGGAGACGGCGGGGGCGGCCGAGGAGGAGGGCGAGGAGGAGGGCGAGGAGGAGGGCGAGGAGGAGGGCGAGGAGGCGGCAGCGGAGGCGCGCCGGCAGGCTGAGGCGGAGGCTGCGGCTGTGGCAGTGGCAGAGGAGGAGGCGGCCGAGGCGGCAGTAGCGGCGGCCGAGGCGGCGCTCGCCGCAGCCAAGGCTAGGCGCGCGTCAGCTGCCGCCGCGAGGGCCAGGGCGCGGGAGGCGGCCTAGCCCGCGTGCAAGGACAGCTGGCGCAGTGGCAGCCAATGGGAAGGGTCTCTCGTACTCTGGGGTGCGTTCTGTTGTGAACGATCGTGGCTGTGGGCTGGGCCCCGCGCCGCGCGGGCGCGCGTGCAGTCCCTCGAGGTGAGTCCCGCGCAGTCCCTCGAGGTGAGTCCCACCGGGAGCTGCTCACACAGCGCCACATGAATGATGCGCAGTGTCGCACAACACGCAATGCGTGAGAGGGCGCCCGACGCAAGCGCGGTGTGCGCGGTGTCGTGGCGCAGGCGGCTGCAACCGTCTGTGTGCCACAAGAGAGATGAGTCGTCATAACAAGGCGCTGTGAAAAGGATTCAAAATTCACGACCGGAGGACCGGACACACAGTGACCGCCGGCTAGAAGGCCAGAGTCGGTCCACGAAGAACGCGCGGAGCGATCGCGGCGGCGGTGTCGCTGAGGAGGGCACATGACGCATTCTGAAGCGGTGAGGGGCTGTCAAGCGGGTTAGTTACGAAATTTCGTATAGGGATATAGGGTCGTGCCCCCACAGGACCCAAAAGAAAAAAGCTTGCCGCCTCAAAAAGGGACGCACGAGGCAAACCTGATGTTGGAGTGTTCCAATAGGAGCGAGGCCTCTTCCGTTGGGGGACCAAGTGAATAGGAAACGAGAATTGCCAGTTTGTCACGCGCGCGCGAGCGTGACACTGCAGTCTGCAGCTCGACGCGCTGCAGATTTCGATGGAGGCAGAGGCGAGGCGCGCTGATGCCGCAGTGAGGCGGAGAGGTCAAGGCGCTGCACAACAAGATGGAGGGGATTATGCACACGCGTGAGGGGTTGATAGTCGCACTCGCATTGACCGAAAAGTCAGTTTGCGATCAGATAGCTCAGCCAATCGATTCAGCGTGCTCTGAAACGCCCAAAACCGTCGAGTTTTTCACCGTGGTCCAAACAGAGAGCTTAATATTTTGATTTTCTTGGCCACGGCCACGATTACCCGTCACTCGCTCCGAGGGTTAGGGTGGTATATCAGGGACGCCGTCGCCGATGCGGCATTGCGCATATATGTTTTCAATTTATTTCCTTCAATTTTTTTTGTTTGAGCGCACAGGTAGACAGGTTATGTGGTGCGCGCGGGCTCTTCCCGTTCCGCTCTCCCACCACCAGTCTAAATCTAGCATTAGACTCTCGCGCAAGGGCCCGACGCCCCTCGGCCTGCGTCCCATGGTCAAGCACCCACGGCAAGCCTAGCGACTCGCGTGGGGCTCCGGCATCTCTCAGACCTGCTGCCCCCACGCCCTTCAGCTCAGATCTCTTCAGACCGACCCCCAGCGGCCCTTCAGCCTCTCCTCGAGCAGGAGAACCGACCCGCCCACCGACGCGCCCGCCGCCATCTGGTCCTGCAGCGCCTGCTGCGCCGCGGCGTTCGCCGCCAGCAGGCGCTTCGCCTACAGGACATGCCCAGGGAAGTGTCTGGGACATGTCCCGGAAGTGTCGCTCGCGGAAGGCGCCTCGCCTCTCCGAACGCCCACCGCAACCGCACCTCGTCCGCCTCCTCGCCCTCGCCCCAGCCTCCCTCCTGCACGTCGACGCCCGCCGACGCCTCGCGCCGCCGCGCAGCCTGAAGGAACTGGGCGGCGAGCGCCGGGCGCGAGATGGTCACATCGCCGTACGCCGCTACCTCCGCCGCCACGGGCGAGAGCAACCACACGAGCACCCTGTCGGCTAGCCGCGGCTGGCCGCCGCCCGCCTGAGGTGAGTGCAAAGGCGCGAGATGCGTGAGAGGACCCGTGCAAGGTGATTCGCCGCGCCGCGTGCGTACAGGCGTGACTGCTGCAGTGGCGGGGGCGTGAGTCCGAAGGGGCACAGCCGAGTCCGGGGCGCTCGTGGGAGGGAGGGAGAGTGCGCCCATCCAACGGCCGGTCGGAGGGGAGGGGTCTGCATTCCGCATCGAGGGGCTGCGGACCGCGCCGCCGAGCGCGTCCGAGGCGGCGGCGAGCAGCTCGACCGGCCGCACTGCGGTGGGCGTGAAGGCGCACGAGGGAAGGCCGAGCAGGTAGCCGGAGACGAAAGAGGCGGCCTCCGCCGTGCTCTCCCGCGTCACGTCCCGCGAGAAGAGCCGCGACAGCCCTCGCGCGAGGCTGGCCGCGCCCTCGCCACGGCGCGAGTAGCGGTCGAAGCCCCAGACGCCGGCGAGGCCGCCGGCGAGGAGCCAGAGCGGCGGCGCCTCCGTCTCCCCCGGCAGCACCGGGTCGAGCAGGTCCACAAACTCGAGCCCGCCAAGCGCGAGCAGCACGCCGCTAAAGCCGACCGCAAAGCTCACCTCGGCGGCGCGAGAGTCCTCGGGCAGCGGCGCGAGCGCAGACACGGCGGAGGGTCGGGAAGAGAGGCGCGCGCTGGCGAAGGCGCGGCACGCGCCATTGGCGCGGCAGGCCGAAAGCGCCGACAGGAATAGCGGCAGGCCGTCGCTCCGCGCGGTCGCGTCGAGCAGCGCCCGGCACGACTCTGGCGCGACCCGGAGCCGCCGGCCCGACATCTCGCGGACGAGCTCGACGGCGCTCGCGCCAGCCTCTGCCCCGGAGCCGCGGCCGCGGGCGAGGAGCGACTTTAGCACCGCGTTGTACCGCTCCTCTGGCTGGAGCGACGCGAGCGTGTCCTCAAACTTGGAGCCGAGCGTTGCGAGCGCCGATCCGGCAGCCGAATCCGCGCCGTCCGACGCAGCTAGAGCGCGCGCGCGCGGCAGCACGCGGGGGCTGGCACCGACAATGGTGGGCCGCAGCACGGCAGCGTGCGCCGGAGAGGGCAGCAGCAGCAGCAGCATCACTCTCGCAGCTTGCCAAGACGATCCAAGATGGCGCACCGCGGAGCGGATAGTGCGACTCCTGCCGACGGCTGCCATATGAGTGCCAGCCAGTGGTCGGGCACGCCGCACGGGTACGCATCCAACGTCAACCCCGCCCAGAAGGCCTTCGAGTGCGCCGTTTGCAAGCAGCATAAGCCGGCCGGCACACCCTGCGTCGGCCACTGCAACCACAACCGAGCGCCATTGCAGACGGGACTCCAGTCTGGGACCGTACCTGTGCAGGAGATTGCACCGCACGTTACATATCGCCGCCGCCAGTGCAGCCCGCCGGCCCGCACGCCGCCGCCTCGTCTTCCGCTGGTCTCCCGACGCCTATGATGGTGCTGGCCCCGCCGTCGTCGAGCAATGCCGCAGGGGCTGGGTGGGCTCAAGGAGGATCGCAGCCGGCTGCGATCGCAACCGTGTTGCCAGCTGGAGCGGTGTCGCTCGGTGCGCTGCCGAACCCCGCATCGCAGCAGGCCATGTCTGCGACGGGTTTCGATGGTGTGACTGCACCAGTGACGGCTGCACCCGCACAGTCGAGAGCGGAGCAGGAGGCAAAGTACATGCAAACGGCGCAGTCCATTGGCTTGCCAGATACTGAGGCGCAACGGCTGCTAGCCATCTCCAACTTTGACCTCGACAAGGCGACCGAGAACCTGATGGTCGCGTATGTAGGGGTGGAGGGAGCTGCGCCCGTTCCAAGGGCCAGACGCAACCCGGCGGCGGATATCATTCATTTCACGCCGGTGCACGACGCGGGGCTGAGGCCCTCTTCATCCACGCAGTGCGTCCCGTCATGCCGCAGCCGCAGAATGATGGCTCGCTCCAGGGCGGAAATCTGGAGGTGTTTGAGTCACTGCTCAATGACCCAGTGGTGCTCTCGCCGCCTCGCGCCGAGACCTTTGTGCGACGACACATCAAGCCGGCCGACGGCATGTGGACGCAAGAGGCGATGGAAGCGGCGCGCACCGTCTTTGCTTGGCGGCGGTCGGGCTGAAATTCATCATCTTCAACCCGATAGTGACCCACCGGGCCGTCACCGCCACCGTCGCCTCCCCCTCCGCCACCTCCGTCGCCGCCGCCACCGTCGCCACCGCCGCCGCCGCCGCCATCGCCGCCGCAGCCGTCACCGCCGCCGCCGCCGCCACCATCGCCGCCCCCTCCGCCACCGCCATCGCCGCCCCCATCACCTCCACCATCGCCACCGCCGCCCTCTCCGCCACCATCACCGCCGCCATCGTCACCGCCCCCCTCCCCTCCTCCGCCGTCGCCACCGCCACCGTCGCCCCCATCACCCTCTCCTCCGCCACCCTCGCCGCCGCCACCGTCTCCTCCTCCTCCGCCCGGTGAATCGCCCTCGCCGCACTCGCCGCCCATGCCCCCTCCATTCCCACCACCGCCCCACCTCCGTCGCCTCCACCATCGCCGCCTCCGCCATCGCCGCCTCCGTCGCTACCGCCCTCGCCTCCGCCACCGTCGCCACCAGCGCCCTCTCCGACCCCTCCGTCACCGCCGCCGTCCCCGCCGCCGCCGTCGCCGCCCCCCCCTTCACCGCCACCGCCGGCACCGCCGCCGCCGTCTCCGCCACCCCCCTCACCACCCCCCTCACCGCCGCCGCCCCCTCCCAGCCCACCACCACCCTCACCGCCACCACCCTCGCCCCCGCCCTCGCCTCCTCCACCCTCGCCGCCTCCGCTGAGCCCGCCGCCGCCCTCACCGCCGCCGCCGCCCTCACCGCCGCCCCCCAGCCCGCCGCCACCATCGCCCCCGCCGCCGTCGCCACCTCCTTCGCCGCCTCCCAGCCCGCCTCCGCCATCGCCGCCGCCCCCATCACCGCCGCCCCCCAGCCTGCCGCCGCCCTCACCACCGCCGCCCTCGCCGCCGCCCCCGAGCCCACTGCCGCCCTCGCCACCGCCGCCCTCACCTCCTCCCCCGAGCTGACCACCGCCTCCGCCGTCTCCGCCGCCCTTCCCGCCGCCGTCACCACCACCTCCGAGGCCGCCGCCTTCCCCGCCGCCCTCCCCACCACCACCCTTGCCGCCGCCACCGAGTCCGCCTCCGCCAGCGCCGCCGCCACCGTCTCCACCGCCCTCGCCGCCTCCGCCTAGCCCTCCACCCTCACCACCGCCATCGCCGCCACCGCCGTCGCCGCCGCCGTCGCCGCCGTCGCCGCCGCCGCCGTCGCCGTCCCCGCCGCCGCCCTCGCCGCCTCCGCCGCCGCCGCCCTCACCACCGCCGCCCTCGCCGCCGCCCCCACCCCCACCCTCGCCACCACCATCACCACCACGGCCTTCCCCGCCACCTCCACCCTCGCCAAGAAAGCCTCGCGGACAGAGCGAACGCGCGAGCGTTGAGCTCCGGAGAGTCAGGAGGCAAAACCGAATACAGTGCCCAAATGACAGACTCAATACTGGCCCTTAAATCCGCCAGCCTGCTGTCTGCTGCCTCTACTCCCAGCCCGACGCCCTGGTCCCGTGCGAGAGCTTCAGGGATCCACACGGGGCCACACCGGGGCCGTCTAAGTCGATTTGTACCCGGATTTTGAAGATTGTGGCCAAACCGCGGAGTCAAAAAATGCGTTTAATTTGTGCGCCTGCTGTCCGCCGCCTGCGGCGGCGCTCCGCGCCGCTCCGCGGCGCCTGCGGCGCCTCCAGCGCCTGCGGCGCTGCCGCTACGCGGCAACTCTTGCGCCGTAGCGGCGCAGGGCGCCTGCGGCGCCCACCCCCCCCCGGGAGCCCCCCTCCAGCCGGGGAGGAGCGGCTACTGCCTGCTCCGTGTTTGCCACAACTACCAAGTCTACCTAGGTAGCTGCCACGTTTCAAAATCAGGACGGCGGCAGTGATGGTGCCATCAGCCCATCACGGGCATGATATGGAAAGCGGAGAGGGCGGTATGAGATAGTAGAGAGAGCAGGCGCTTACCGCCCCGAGTGCTGTTTTCGTTGGGCCGATTTCGCTTGACTTGGTCGTTTTGTACTATTAATCTATTTTCAGCCAATGCCCACAGCAAATCGGTGAAAGCGTGCTTGTATCCCTCTCTCTCTCGCTCGCTCGCGTCTCTCTCACTCTCTCTGCCGCTTGATGCTCTTTCTTCTGGCGCACAGGCGATGTACTGAAAAAGCTCGGGCGGCGAGAGACGGGCTGACGCTGCCGTCGCCATCGCTACGCGGGAGCGGCGGAGGCTCTTGATTGATTGATTGATGGGAAGGCGAAACACAGTCCGACCAACGACTGGGACACCAACGCGGTATGGGTGGAGGCTCTTTTAAACGGAAAAGCACGGAAAAGAAAGCCCACCAGCCCAGCGCCCGCTCCCCTCATCACGCAAGGAGGTGATCGCTTTGCTGCAGCGCGACAAGCTCTCGGACTGCGCCGGAGCGCGGGCGCGCAGCTACGCCTGCAGACGCTGATCGGCAAGCATGACCACAAAACCTGCGCCGGGAGCCCTCCCCACAACGGCCCCGCCGACCAGGGCCTACGTCCAGGCGAGACGGTTGGCCGCACAGCGCACCACCGAGGAGGCGGCCATGGCCGAGGCGGCGCGCCTGCTCGCCAAGTCCTCGCTGGCGTCGAACGGCTCGGACCAACTCGGCCTCAGCCTCAACGGCGGAGGCAACCACGCTCTCTCGGCAGGCTATGGCATCCTCCGCGGCCTGTTCAAGAAGGACGACGCGTGCTCCAAGCTCGACATGATGCTGGGCGTCTCGGGAGGGATGTGGACGACGGCGATCTACGCGTTTGGCTATCGCGACCTGTCCAACGCCGAGGCGCTGACCAAGCTGCTCGATCCGTCTCGCTCCTGTGATCCCAGCCTCATCACCCTGGACCTGTTGAACGAGCTCGACTCGGGCACCCTCGGCTACTCGGCCGTTCGCCCCTTTGGATGCCGCGCGCTCGTCCTCTGGCCGGCGTACCTAGCGGGCGGCCTTGTCTCGCAACTGACCGGCCTCAACACAGTCAACGCGCACCAGCTATGGATCGACTCCGTGCATTCGACGTACCTCGCCCCGTACGGCATCAAGCAGGGCAAGTTCATGGCGCCCAATCAAGAGACGATCGATGCCTTTGTGAAGGCGGATCCGGATGTGACGGCGGCGGATTTTATCGCACCTCGCGTCGGGAAGGATGGCCCGCTCCCGCTCCCGATGGGCGCCTTCACGATGATTGGCCCGTCGATCCCCAACCAGAGCAATTTCCTCGGCCCGCTCAAGGAGATGCAGAAGCGCTCGGTCGAGGAGGGCGGCACGACGGAGGCGGTGCAGAAGGCGCGCAAGGAGTTCAACGGAGTCTGCCTAGTGCCATGGGTCGCCACCGCCGCCACAGTCTACACCAAGTACCAGTCTGAGCCCGACGGCCCGTCCGAGATGGCGTTCGACCATTGGCAGTTCCGCGGAGGCTGCAGCAAGCCGCCGCCGCTCCGGTTCAACGACACTGAGGCGCTTGACATCCCCTCGTACAAGTTCGCGCAGCCCAGCCGCGAGTGGTGCACGCCGGGCGGCAACGTGACGACCGACCGCTTCACGCTCGATACGCTCGTCGGCTTCTCGAGCGACGTGCTCGAGGCAGAGCTCAACCTTGTTCGCTGCTGCAACCCTCTCCTCGGAACACTCAGTGGCCGGCTCAACATCCAGACGGCGCCCAACGACAGCGCGCTCAAGGAGGGCGTGCTCAACCAGGCGTCCTGCAACTTTGGCGACGGCGAGTGCGATGTTGTTTGGATAGGTATGAGTTGAGCTCTGACAGCGTTGAACCCGCCGGCTTTTGTCATAGGCGCCATCATCGACAACACCGGCATTGCTTCTCTCGTGGCGCAAGGCGTTCGCTCGATCGTCGCGATGGTGTCCGCATCCAAGTCCTTCTACCCCCCTCCGCCCCCGGCGCTCGCCGCGGCCGGCAAGGCGATGGAGGTGGGCAGGGCGGCGCGGTTGCAGGCGCGCGGGCGCAGCCTCGCTTCGGTGGCCGCGGCAGAGCTCGCGGTCGTGCAGCAGATCCAGGAGCATCTCGGGCCGTACCTAGAGGGCCTTTACCACCCTCAGGGCAAGGCGCCCCTCGACTCGTCCCTCGTCTCGCTGTTCGGGCTCATGCACGTCCCTGATGACCAGCAGAACCAGGCGGGTGCTTGGGTGCTCGCGATGAACCACGTTCTGCAGGCCGAGAAGCTGTATGGCATCGTGCGCGACTTCACCGAGCTCTACCATAAGGGCGCGCCGCTCGTGGCGACTCTCGAAGATTGCGAGGTGCAGCCCAACCCTTTCCACGGCACGACCCGCAACGACGACAAGGGCCAGCAGCGGCTCTGCACTCTCACGGTCGTCTATTTCACGAAGCCCGGTGAGACGGGCTCGTACAAGGAGTCCGCCGACAAGCTGCCGAAGTGGGAGCCCAGCGATTCGTACGTGCCTGGCTCGTGGGCAGCGTGCGTGGGGAGCGCGGGAGGCGAGAACGAGGCCATCTGGTCGCGCAGAGACATGAGGGATTTCCCCTACCTCGCACCGATCGCGCAAAACCTGTTCGCGTGCCCCCCGCGCCTCGCGGCGTACACGAAGGCACAGGTCAACCTGATGGCCTACCTGGGTGACTTCATCATCGAGTACCACTGGGAGAAGCTTCTCGCTCCGGTCTTTGCTCGCGGCAGCAACACGGCGGTGGCTGCACCTGCAGCGCGCAGGCCGGGCGGAAACAGCTGAGAGCTCTCGCTGTATTGGCATCTGCACGGTTGCATGCACATGCTGCATGCATGTGTCGTGCACGCAACATCGAGTTGGCATGTTGCTCTGGACACGTACACGTACGACGTAGCTGCACACCGCATGCACACCGCACGCACAGGTGCCCACACAGCCCCCGGAATCGCATGTTCTTGCATATGCACCCAACCGTAACAAAAATACGGCTTTTCTAGTTCGACGTTGCGAGCGAAAATAAAAACAACATCGGATCGAACATGCGCTTCTTAGCCTAATAGCGGTAAGTTACTTAGCTCCCAACCCTAGTTCGCTCGTACCCGCGGACCCGCCCGCCCCGTCCGCCGTCCCTCTCTGGATGTGAGAGGTGAATGACTGCACTCCAGAAGTGCTCCAAGTGCATATACGTCACTCTCGCGCCCGCGGCCCGGTCTCTCGTGGTCGTGCGCGGCTGTCACAGTCTGGCACCTGTCCGCTGGCGGTGTGCTCTGTGTAAAAGGTGGGGAGGGGTGTGGCATGTTTAGCGAAGTCGCCTCTATTTGTCACTCGCCATGCGCGTCCTTGGCTGACCCTCCAAAACTCCCTCCCCGCCGTTCGCGGCTCGGCTTGCGTATGCGGGTGGGAGCTTCGAGGACATGCAGGCGTCGCACCCCCTCCGGCCATTCCCCCCCGGCTCCCAAGCGCGCGGCCGCGACGCGCTGCGCACCCTCTTCCGCGCTGCGCCCGCTCTCGGCATGGCCGTCGTCCGCTGAGATCACCTCCTCTTCGCGCCGCAGGTGCACAACCAAGGGCTTGCCACCTCCGTATCCATCATGATGAAGCCAATGGGCCAAAATCGGACTCCGCTCCCAGGTGGCCGGAGGGTACACCTCGGGTCGGCGTGCTGGGGGGGGCGCCGGTGCGCAAGCCCACTTTCCGGGCGACCCCGAGGGGGAGGAGGCCGGGCGAGTGGCAGCAACTCACTGTTAGTGTCCCGGGCCGCTGCGGCACCGTTTATACGGCCCCTCGTGATGTCTTTCCGATTTTGCATTGTGAGTCGTCCTCTGGCCAGCCGAGGGGCACCAGAACGGCATGTGTACTGGTGCTGGCTGCGGGTGCGGAACGGGCTTTTTTTAACTCGCAACCAAGCATACTATACAAGGACACCCTCGGGGGGGACACTCGGCGCATGTGCGACGCGTCAGGGTGGAGTTGGCGGTGGCCGAGCGTCGTCTCCAGATTGACTCGCAGCGCGGAGTCGAGGGGTGAAGCGCGTCGCGCTGCGACACTCGAGAGCCGGCGGGATGGCCGTAGGGCGCAGCCGACTTTGATGTCCTCGAAGGTCCGGTGCGCATTCGTCCTCTAGAGACCCACGCGTACAGGAAAGGGGCGAGAACGAGGCCTTTTGAGGCGGACGGTTGGAGGCGACATCCTGCTAGCGCGTTCCACA
>NW_005198966.1:1734121-1742133 GCF_000372725.1 Emiliania huxleyi CCMP1516
ACACCTACACTTTGGTACGGATATCAGCACGTCGCGTCCTCCGATTTCCGTCAACTCACGGTCCTTCCCCCGTACACCGACACCGCTCACGGCCGGCACCGCGGACGGGGCGGTGGGGGCGTTGGGCGACGGGGACCCGCGACGGTGGGGCGGGGTGGCCGGGGGCGGCCGATGCGATCTATTCGGCGGGCTTTTTTGTACGAGATGATTGCGGGCTAACCTCGAAATGTGCACCTTGGATGGCTGCGCTCCCTGTTTCACAGCCATCCTTACGAGCGCACGGATGGCTGTGAAACAGGGAGCGCAGCCATCCAAGGTGCACATTTCGAGGTTAGCGCCGCAATCATCTCGTACAAAAAAGCCCGCCGAATAGATCGCATCGGCCGCCCCCGGCCACCCCGCCCCACCGTCGCGGGTCCCCGTCGCCCAACGCCCCCACCGCCCCGTCCGCGGTGCCGGCCGTGAGCGGTGTCGGTGTACGGGGGAAGGACCGTGAGTTGACGGAAATCGGAGGACGCGACCCACTTCGCCACAGACGGTCCCGCGCCTCGCCGCTATGACGGGGACACACCCCGCACCATCCGCTGTGTCCCCGTCTTTGTCCGGAGTGAAAAGTCCAACGCGCTCGTCGGTGACGGCTTCCTCCAACCTGCGCCGCGCTCGGCGAACCTCGACAGCGCTTTCGGTGGCATGCATTTCTTTGCGACAGAAGCCTGGAGAGCAGCTCCTCTGCTGCTCACACGCTCTGCACAGTTGGCACAGCCTACTGTGCGGCTACCACAGCTGTGACAGCGATGGGCTCGCCCTCACTGGCCCTCAGTCACTTGTGCTGCGGCTTGTGTGAGCGACACTGCGCGGCGACTGCCGGCACACTGTGAGACCATGGGTGTGAGGTAAAACCATGCTACCAGCGCTTGGTCACATCGGCCCCGAGGTCAGATCCTTCTACTCTGTTGATGACAACACTTGTCTACTCGCTGGAGCCGAGCAGGAGGGCTTGGCGCACATCCCCTGTTCAACTCAGGGTCCTTCCCCTTTACAGAGTATTCAGAGTCAATATGAGTCTCATACGGGCTCGAACGGGGGGGAAGGGGGGGCAGCAGGTCTCTCACGCAAACGCGGGACCGCGCGGGCCTCGAGCCACAAGCCGGTCGGGCAACGCGCCCTCCGGCCGGAACTGGACGCCCCGAGGGGCGCCCTTCGTGCCGGCGCCCCGGCGGCCCGCAAAGTGACCCCCACGCCCCTCTTGCGCCTCGTAATCCGCCCGGACCTTTGAGAGCCATCGCTCTGCCGTCGGCGCAGCCGGCTCCTTGCGCACCCGCCCGCCGCCGCCTCCCCCGCCTCCGCCGCCTCCGCGGCTACTAGCGGCCCCCGGCGGTGGGGCACAGTGGAGCAGCTTCGCGTTGACGAGGTCCTTGAGCACGATCCGCGCGGCGCGCGACTCGTCGGGGCCACCCTTGGTCGCTGTCATGAAGCCGCGCGCGAGGGCGAGCGCGATCAGCAGCTCGCGCGCCTGCTCGGGCGCATCGGGATCGTCCAGCCGCTGCTCCGGAGTGCGCAGCCTGACGCCGTACGTCTGGAAAAAGTCGTCGGGACCGAGCCGGCCACAGAGCAGGCGGAGCGGCGGCATGTAGTCCCGCATTTGGTCGATGGGCAGGATGCCGTCACAAATCATCTGCGCCTTGGAGCCCGCCACCGAGGGGAAGACGAGGCCGGGGCAGTCGCAGAGCACCTGAGGGGTGGGCGAGGTGTTGGAAGGGGTGGGCGGGGGGCGGGCGGGCGGCGAGGGGGCGGGGGTGGCAGGCGGGAGGTCCTGGGGGAGACGCTGGGTGCGGGGAAGGGGTGGGGCGGGGGCTGGTGCGTCGGTGGTGTCTTGAGGTGTGTCTGCTCAGGACCAAGCGGTGGCTCGGAATCCATGCCGACATTACAGAGTCGTCAACCGCACCAGAGGGCAGTGTGGGGGGGGGAGGGGAGGCGCCCGTGCGGCGGTGGCGGTGGTGGTGGCGGTGGGTGGGGGGGGTGGGGGGTGGGGGGGGGGGGCTGGCGCGCCATGCCGGGCACGTCCGGCACCAGCAGCGTCTGGAAAGGCTTTGTCTTGCCGGGCGTGGCAGAGACGTTTGTCTTCTTGGCGGCAACCATCGCGTTGACGGTGGACGACTTGCCCACGTTGGGGTAGCCGACCAGACCGACGCAGCGCCGAGGCGCTCCGTCGGGGCCGGGAGGCCCGTCCGGGCAGCGGGCGAGCAGCAGCCGCAGCAGCTCCTCCCGCCGCAGCACGCGAGACCCGACCCGAGCCCTCGCAGGCCGAGCTCGAGGCCGAAAGGCAGACCCTCCCGCACCGGCGGCGGCGAGGCTCGGGTCTGCTGCGGCGGCGGGCGGAGCGCGGCGAGTCGAGGCGGCGAGGCGGAGGAGCATCGCCTCCTCCTCCTCCTCCTCCTCCTCCTCCTCCTCCTCCTCCTCCTCCTCCTCCTCGCTGCTCCTGCCGCCCGGCTCGCCGCTGGCGCCCGCCTCCCCTCCCTCCGCGCCGAGCGCAGACGCCGTCTCCCCCTCCTCGCCGGCGGCGCCCTCGCCCTGCTCAGACTCCTCCTCGCTCTCCTCCCCGCTCGAGTACGTGCTCGCGCCGCGAGCGTTTGCGTCTATCTCTTGCTGCGCGCGCGCCGCACTCCAGAAGAGCGCCTCGATCCCGTGCGCACGAAAGTAGTCGGCCCAGGCCGCGCGCTGCTCGGCCGACAGCAGGTCCGCCTGGAGACGGGGGCGCGACCATCACGGGCGCGGGGCGCCACGAGGGAGAGGGCTAGGGGGCCTCAGCGGGCTGCTGCCGACGCCTTGTTGACGAGGAGCACGCATGGCCGCGGGGGCGAAGCCTCACCCGCCGACCGCTCGAGGTCGACCGAGCGGAAGAGGAGCGGGTTGCGAGCGTCGACGATCTGTACCACCTGCAGTCGCGACGCGCCTCGGTCGGTCCGGGAGACCGCCGCGAAAGTGCAAATGGCTTTCGGGACGCGTGCCAGCTGCGACCGCTCCAAGACGCGCCACAGCTGCCGCCAGACCTCCAGGTTCTTTTCGTATGGGGTGAGGCACTCGCCGCCCTCCTCCTCGAGCGTAGCCAGCCCGCGGCGCCAGGCGAGGAAGGCTGACCGCTCCGCCTCGTCCAGTTCGGCCGGATCCATGCCCACCGCGCCGGCTGGCCGCCGCGGGACTGGCAGGTCAGTCGCGACAGACGCATCGCGCGGCGCCTCCGCTGCCATCACAGCGCGAGCCTCGGAGGCGAGGACGACCACCTCGCCACGCCGCGCCGCGAAGTCCTTGCCCTCGAGCGTCGCGTTGGACATGAACTCCTCGAGGTCGTCGCACTGGGTCACAGAGCGCAGCCGGCCCTTGCCGCGCTCGGTCTCGAGCTCCGCAGCCGCCGGCTGTTCGCGGAACTGCTGCCGCATGATCGAGCGGCCCAGGTTGGCTCCCTTCTTGGCCTTGCCGCCAGATTTATCAGGCATCGTCACTGGGTGCAGACAGACTGGGGGCAGCTGGGAGTGGAGGAGCGAATGGAGTGGGGTGTGGAGTGGAGTGGGCCTCGTGCGCGGGGCTTCTTTTTCTTTTTCTTCTCGCTACGGAACGCGTTGGTGGCCCATTTCGCCTTCCTATCTATCTATCTATAGCAAGCAGCCCCTGGCTCGCGAGTTACCCTGACAACCGCCAATATGGGTAGGTGCCGTGTATATAGGTAGGTAGGTGTATTGATTGTTGGCATAGGTAGGGGGCGAAGGGGAAGGCTGCTGCTACCGGGCGTGCAAACAAACAAAAGACAACAACAGACAGAGAGAGATCTCTGCTTGCTGTGGGCCTCGCGTGGTCGGCGCCGTGGTTCGAGAGAGATTTTTATTAACCAACAAGAAATCACGACTCTCACAGTGATTTGGGCTCGGCAGCTTGTTAGCCCTCAGCCGAAGCTGGGGCCGGTCCCGTAGCCGAGAGAGCCCGCGCCGATGAGTTCGACGCGGTCGGGGGGGCCTGCGGAGAGGCCAGCGAGATGGCGATCGCCATACTTCATGGTGCCCTCGGTGGGGCGGCTGACAAGCCAGAGCCCAGAGGTCGATACTCTGGACGACCCATAGGATGCCACGAATGCCTGAAGGAGAGGGAGGCGAGGCCAGAGGCAGGCTCAGCTGCTCTCGGGTGATCCCGCTTTGGTGGCTGATGGACCCGATGGTCCTGTCACATTCGTGTTCCGAGTCGTGGGGGTAGAAGAATTCGAGGTAGAATCGAGTCAGCACATCCTTGTAGTACAGCGGACCGCCAGGCTCGCCGGCAGCATCCGCAGGGAGGCAGCATATGAGGCACCAGTTTTCTGGAGTGCTCAGCAGCTGCGGCCGCGGTGGCAGAGTCGGCCGCGGTTCGAGCGAGCAGCTTTTGGCTGCGGGTTCGAATCGCGGAAGGATCATGCCCTCGCGGAGCGACGCGGGTCGCGCGGCGCGCGCGTGTGCGAAATGCGACAAAAGACGAAAGACGACAGGCGCCTGAGCGCTGTACGCCTGAACTTTTGTCGCCGCAATCGCCACCGCCGCCATCTTGACGAGCAGCGCGAGCGCGCTCGTCGGCGGCCAGCCGTCGCGGGCCGGGCCGAGCCCGGCCTCAACCGGCCGCGCCGCCGCAGCAGGCCCGGAGGCCCACGGCGGCCGACCAGCTGATAAGGAGCTTATACTTCTTTTTTCTTGTGGTTCGTGCCGCGGCTTTTTTGGCCGCCAGAAACCACGCCTGCGTGTGGATCGCGTCACACCAATCCTCGCTACCCAACGCGGCCAAAGGATATCCACCTCGAGAACCTCGAGAGAGAGATTGCGTTTTCAGCCCTCCGAACCCGTGGTTTCAGCGCGACTCGGCAAAGGGATGAGCTCCTCTCGTTATTATGTGCGTGGGCAAGTACGCGGGCGAGCATACAAACCAGTGACAACCTTTGAACGCCAACAACACGGCGTGTAAGAGCCGGCCGTACACCGACAGGCAGCACACAACACACCAGACACACACACACACACTCCACACACACACACACACACACACACACACACACACACACACACACACACACACACACACACACACACACACACACACACACACACACACACACACACACACACACACACACACACACCACACACACAACACACACATTCACACACCCTAGACACACACATGCCCTCTGTCTCTCTTCAACGGAAACACGACACTTCGTAGCGTCTCGCTTGCTCACCTCAGCGGTTGTCGCGGTGTCGTATTCTAACAAATTAAAACGGCAACTTACTCACCGCGGAGCTAAATAAAAGACAAGTTACGAGACAGGACGCCCTGCGGTGTAGAGAATGGAAGGAAGGAAGAAGGTTGTTCGGAAGGAAGGTGTAGGTGAGTGGTAGAGAGGTCACACACGGAAAAAAACGTTCTCTACAAAGTGTACTACACACGAGCCTCCTGGGCCCCTGGCCATAGCGACTGGACACCAGAAGCCTGTATATGGGTGGGACTCAAACTCTCAAGCGAGACGGAGAGATGGTCACACATGTCCCCCCGGGTTTCTTCCATCGCGCGCGAGGCGACGAGCCCTGCGTGTGTGGAGTGTGTGTGTGCCCTGCTTCCTCCACGCGACACTCGTCTCTCGTGTCCACGGCCGGCAAGCTGCGCGTCAAGCGGCTGTAGACGGCGCCTCCGCACGCGTCACCGGGCTGTAGTTGGCAGCGCTGGCCCAAGGCGACGGCTTATTCCTGTTTGGCCTCCACATCGGGGCCACTGCGGTCGGTGACGAGAATGAGATGCCAGCCAAACTGCGTCTTGATCGGCCCCTGCACCTGTGCATGGGCGGAACCCGCGCAGGTGGGAGCGACCCAGAGTGGAGGAGCCCGAGCGGGGCCGACGGTGGGAGCAGTGCGTCCTCTCTGCCCTTGCACCTCCCCGAGCGGTGCCGTCCAGACAATCTCGTCAAAGGCGGGCACCATCTGGCCGGGGGGGAAGCTGCCGAGCGAGCCGTCACGCTTCTGGCCGGAGGGGCACTGTGAGTGTTCGCGGGCGAGCGAGGCGAAGTCTGCGCCACCGGCCAGCCGCTCCTTGAGCTCGTTGGCGAGGGCCTGCTGCTCGACGAGGATGTGGCTGGCGGTCGCGAGCTTGCGCTGCTTGGTGGTGACCACCGCCTTCACTGCCTCGTCGCCCCGCTTGCTGCGCACGTACATGTACAGGCCAAAGGCGCACAGCAACGCGTGCCACACCTACGACAGGCCAGAGCTGGTGCGCAGGGCACGCGTGGGGCGCTTGGCGGCAAGGCGGGTGCAGTCGACCAAGGGACATGATCTGTCGACAGCACGAATTTGTGATGGGACACCATCGGGACCCAACAGTGCGATACTTGGCTATCGCACTGTTGACGTACCGGCGGCTAAGGCCGAGTAGCCGGTGTTCACAGAGCTCTGTGAACACCGGCGAGAGATTTTTTCTCTCGACGTTTCTTCTGCGAAGAAACGTTCAAACACTCGGTGTCGAAACACCTCTCCGACGCGCTCGACTATAGTCTGCCATAACATGGGCGATCCAGCGCTTCTTTCGATTGGTAAGATTCTTCGATTGGACGGACGAAATGATCGGGAAAAGCCATCGCGACATCTATTTGTACACCATATGCCGGCTCGGCATAAGACGTACCGGCTTACGCTCACGCCTGCGACCGAGGCGGCGCTGCTGCGGCTGAAGGAGTGCGGAGAGAACAAGCAGCTGCGGTCCCGTTGCGCGCTGTGGTGCAGCGGCGATGCCCTTGAGGCGCTCATAAGCGCTTTCCTTACCAGGTGGGCCAAGATGGTGAGTGGGGTGAGTGCATCTTGCCGGGGGCGTGGCAGGCGATCGAGTTCGACGACGCTCAGTGGCAAGCCGTTGCCGTGATGCAGGGCGCATGGGTCCGTGACTGGACGCAACAGGGCAGGCGCAATGACCTCGCCGCACAGGCCGAGCCGCTTCCGGCCCCTCCCTGTGTGCGCCGCACGTCGAGATCGACAGCAGGACGTGCTCCTGGACGTCCAGGGCTGGTGGACTAATGTTAGAACGGTGCCGGCACGTTAACGGTTAACACCACAGCCGCAGAGGTGTTAGAACGTGCTAACACCGTGGCGGGAGGTGTTGACACGCTCCGTCTAGGGGGGGGGGGGCTGGCGCGAATTCTTTGAAGGAGCGCAACACCAAGAGTCCAGAGTTGTCACGCGGCCACACGCCCACGCGCTCGCTGGGCGGTGCTGAGACTGGCCGCAGCGCGATGAACGGCAACGATGGGCCGCGTGCTTGTGCTGCACATCAAGGCCTCGTTCTGGATTCTTTTTCCTTCGCGGCAACGCGAGGGCGGCAACGCCTCTCTGCGCGCCCGCCCTCGCCACGCCGAAGACCAACCGACGTCGGACCGCGGTGAGACCACGCCGCCCCCCGCGCCCGCCCGCGCCCGCAGCGTGAACACATACGCGCGTCCCTCACCGCACGGAAACATACGCGCCAGCCGCGCAGCAGCCTCACATGCAGCGCAGACCGCATGCCCGCGCCCTGGGCCGCCGACGACCCGGTCGGGCGGGCTGAGCGGCCGCCGCACACCACCAGGCAGGCGCACAACCACCCGCAGCGCGCCGCAGCCCACCGCGCAGCCCTGCCAGCCAAAGCTGCGCCTCCCAGCCGCACAAACAGGCGCACAACAGAGTACAGCACACAGCACACACGGCGGCGCGCGCGCAGCACACGCAGACGCGCACGCGCATCCAACACGCACACGCGCACAGCACGCGCGCGTCGCACGCCAGCGCAGCGCTGCACACAGAGCACACTTCCCATCAGCAGCAGCAGCCTGCCACAATCCTCATCTCACACACGCGCGCGCACACTCCCCCCTACCGGCGCACGCATTGGGCGTCGCCGAGAGCTCCCAAAGCTGACTTGTGTGGCTGCTTGTGCGGACGGGGGGGGCGGGGTCGGTTGGGGGGGCTGCGCGCTGGGGTGGG
>NW_005198966.1:1742233-1757124 GCF_000372725.1 Emiliania huxleyi CCMP1516
TTTGGCCCCACCTTGGGATAAATTTGGGCTTCAACACTTGGCTTTATTTTGCCTTCCACTTGGCTTATATTGGCATTAACCTTGGCTTTATTTGGGCGGAGGTAAAACTTGGCTTAATCTGGCTTCATTTTGGCCTCACCTCGCCTCATCTCGCCTCATCTCGCCTCATCTCGCCTCATCTCGCCTCATCTCACCACTCGCCTCATCTCGCCTCATCTCGCCTCACCTCGCCTCATCTCGCCTCATCTCGCCTCACCTCGCCTCATCTCGCCTCATCTCGCCTCATCGCCCCTCACCTCGCCTCACCTCGCCTCATCTCGCCTCATCTCGCCCCACATTTTTTCTTTTCTAGACCACTCCGAGACCGACCCAAGACCGACCCGAGACCCGAGATCGACCCGAGATCGACCCGCGATCGACCCGAGATCGACCCGAGATCGACTCGAGATCGACCCGAGATCGACCCGAGATCGACCCGAGATCGACCCGAGATCGACCCGAGATCGACCCGAGATCGACCCGAGATCGACCCGAGATCGACCCGAGATCGGCACGAGCGATCAACCCACGACAATCGACAATGCCCCAAAGCCCCCTCTCTGGGGGACCCCCCCTCACCCCGAGTGTCCGTGTCCTTCGCGAGTCACCGATGGGGAGCGGGGGGGGGTGCGAGATGCACATGCCGCTCGCGGCCGCTCGCGGCCCACCCGTCGCTGCTCAGGCCGGGGGAGGGGGAAAGGCCACCTGTTCCGCGGATAAATAGTGCTAAATATGTGCTAAATATGTGCTAAATATGTGCTAAATATACGCACTCGAACACACACTAAATAGCGCACTAAACTATCACTACCTTGGTAAGTTCATTCACACGCACTAAATTTAGACCCAGGCGCCCCGGCCCTCCGGATCTTTGCTGATTCTAAAAGTGCGTGTGGCTGGAACGCAGTGGGTATGTGTATGTCGGCGTTTGCTGTTGCTGACGAGCAGATCGCCCACTTGCGCATTGAGCGTGTCCTCGCTATTCAGGCGGAGCGCCCCGCGCACGACGGCCCGCTCACCTCCCACGACAGCACCCCCGCTCGTAGGCCCGCCTTGCGCCGCATTCACTGTGATCGACCCTTCCGTTTCTGCTGCAGGCTGAGTGCATGGCGGATGATCTGGAAGTCGGGGAGCACATGTCCACTTGGAGCGACAAGCAACTTGTCGCCTACTTCGAGTCAGGAGGCATGGAGGCGCGCTGCACGAGCAGGTACGCGGACCGTTCTGTACTATGAGATATGCTCCACGTCGTTAGGTCCCAAGCGAGTCGGCCAAAGAGCGCTCCGAAACAAGTGTCGCATCCGAGACTACGGGGTCTGAGTGCAATTGGTCGTACACAGAGCCCGGTGAGACTGGCGACGCTGTCGAGGGGGCGCTCTTGGTGGGCGGGGACGACGCCTCAGGATCCGACGAGCAGGACGGGGCGGCGGACAGTCGTGAGAACGACCGCATGCGCGGGCTCCGTCCTCTCGAGTGGGCCACGTGCGATTTGCTGCAGGCCGTGCTTGAGGATCGCATGCCAGACGACGAGATGGCCATGCAGCGGATCGTCCTCCTCGACGTGTCTGCAGCCCAGCTCGTCAAGCTGGGCGACTACGACCAGCAGTACGAAGCTCTCTTCAGCGGGCCACAGTGCGCCGGGATGCGCGCAAGGCTCCAGTCAGCAGAGCTGGTCATCGCACTGGTCAATGACAACGACGATGCGGAGGTGGCTCTCGGGGGTGGCCACTGGTCGGCGGTGGCATGGCGCCGCTCGTCGTGGCGAGACGGCATGTTTTTGGTCGAGCACTATGACCCGTCCGGCGACGTCGAGATCAATGCAGATGCCGCTGGCCTTTTCGGTGCCGCGCTTGCGGAGCGCCTTACCGAGCTCTGCGAGCTCGAGCTCGAGCGCACCGAGATATGGCGCATGCCAGCACCTATGCAGCACGACCCCTGCGTATGTGGCCTGACAGCAGTGGCCTATCTGCAAGCCTTGGTTGCCGACCACACTGCGGCACGCGGCGCAGGCTTGGTGGCGGCCGCGCTCTCGGGCCCACCCGCCTCTCCACCTGGGGTGCAGGGGCTCAGCTGGGAGGACACCGAGGCAACACGGCGCGCGGCAGCCGAGGCGCACGCGCCGCTCCTCCTCGACGAGATCGACGCGTACACAGAGCGGCTGCGTGAGTCGTGCAAGCCGGTGGTGGGCCGGCTGTGCTCGCAGCGCTGTGAGGTCGTCTTTGACGTGTTCGAGGATGGCGACGAGGTCTTTGACGATGGGAGTGGCCTCGGCCCTCGCGACCCCGAGCTCGAGGCGCTCCTCGACGCGTGCGAAGTGGCAGCGACCACGAGCCGATTGCTTTGTCGGAAGACCACGCTTGCAGTGGCGATCGCGCTCTGTCTCCACGACCGGCCGGCGTTCCTCTCGAAGCTTCGCGAGCTTGGCGTGTCGCATTTACGCGAGCGGCAGGCCATTGCCAACGCTATCGGGCGCGGCGTGCGCAAGGGGTTGCTCGCATCTGAACAAGGTTGAGGCCCATTCGCCATTGAGCGGCCCCGGATGGAATTCAGCAGCTGCAGTCTGCTACACACAACGGTTTCGCGCGCGGCCGGCGGCGCAAGGATTCCCGGTCGCGTTGTGTACCGGCTATCGCCTGTGTGTCAACATCCTTGTCAGTTCGCGGGGACCGGCGGGGGTCACAGAGTTGTCTCTCTTCCTATGTCTCTTCACATCTCTCTACAGAGACTCCCTCGTTTGCCAGTGGTGTTAATTATATTACATTGCTGTTTTGCATTAAACAATATTTCCTGAAAGAAACGCGCGCGGACGGCCGGACGGGAGCTCAACCTGTATCGTGCCTACTCTCGACGTCGGCTTGAGTTGCGGCTTGGCTCGGCGGACACAAGCGTTTGTCGCAACCGCAACTGGACCCCGAGGGAACGACACTCGCACGGGCCGCGCGGGCAGCGGTTCGAGCGGCGGCGAGCAGTGGTGGCGGCGCACCCTTCGAGCTCCTCGAGGGTTAGCTTGTGCAGGAGCACGAACTCGGTGTCTCGCTCACAGACCGCACTCGCGCGGTTGGCCGGCGTGCGATACCGGATCTGCTTCGGCGCGTTCCTCCGTGTCCTCACGCCGGTCGCGACGAGTCTCCCGACGAGCGCGTCTTCAATCGGCGGCAGCTCGGGCAAGACGGCCGCGTGGTGCACCTAGGGCGCGACGGCCACCGCTGAGCCACCGAGCGGTCCAGAGGCTGCGGGCCGGGGGGATGGCGCGCCGCCAGGGAGACTAGGTCGGCAGAGAGGACGTAGCCCGCGCCCTGCATGTAGGGCGCATACACCGCCGAGCCGAAGATACGCACGTACTCCGGGTCAGACCAGCGCTCGTACGATGGCGACGCGCGAGAGGTGACCACGGTCTTGTTCGCCGTGAGCGCGCCCAGGTAGAGGCCGAGACGCGGCAGCGGCGCGAGCAGCGAGATGAGCCGCGCGCCGCAGACGAACGCGTCGTCGTCCGTCTTGAGGAGGTACTTGAAGGCCACGGAGCGCGCCGTCCACTCGAACGCGGCCAGCACCTTGCGCGAAAGGCTGCGGTAGTCGTCCGCCACCGGAAGAAACAGCAGGTCGCCGCCGCCGCCCAGCCTCTCGCGCCTGGCGCCCCCGAGGACAAAGAAGTGGCGCACCGAGCAGCGGCCGTCGCGCGCCTCGCCCGCCGGTCGGCCGAGGCTGCCGGCAGCCCGAGCCCACGCCCGGCGCACCGCGACTCGGCGCTGCTCAGGCGCAAGGCCCGACTGCTGCGATGAGAGAATGAGCGTGATGAGGTCGTATGAGCGAGCCTGCGTTGCGAGAGGCGCAGCCTCGCCATCTGACCCCATGCATTCCATCTCGGGCCGCCGCGGCACCGCCCCAGCGTCCGGCAGCGACTGCTGTGGCGCCGGCGGCGACGGCGGCGACGACAGCGCTGAGGGGCGTGGCGTGCGAGCTGCTGGCGCGGTGGACGCTGGTGAAGACTGCCGTGGCAAAAGCGGCGTGGTAGCCGCCGCGGCGGGCAGTTGGTGATGTGGGGGCGAGTTGGCGATGATCAGAGAGCGGCCTGCGAGCCAGCCAGCAGTAACGAGCAAGAGGGCAACGCAGCGGGAGGATGGATGTGTCCTCCGCCACATCAAAGTCGAGAATTCGAGTCGAGCCCAATCATCCGGCCCGCTGGGTGCGCTTCTGAGCTCCCCGGCCCTGGATGTGCGGTTGATGACTGCACTCCAAGTGCTCCAAGTGCGCCGCCGCAAGCGCGGCGTGGGGTGAGCGGTTGAGCATCCTCCGGGGGCCCCTCTGCGCCGGGGAGGCGTTGTTGGAGGCTAGGACGCAAGCGTCCGTCGCCCTTTTCAAACTCGAGTCCCACTCCGCTACGTACGCTCCGACCCGACATGGCACAAACAACATGGACAGACAGCGTTGCCGGCCCGTGATTCACTGTCATGTTTCTCCTATTGCAATAGGCACTCGAGTACACTGGGGTGCGAGTTAATGCGCGGTTGGGGGCCTGAAAAGGGGAGCTCCCTCTCTCCTCACCCCGAGGACCTCTGTGCCCAAGCTGATGGTGCCCAGCCTAGAGGGCCTCAGGGGCTGTAGAGCCACACCTACCTAGGAGAGGGGGTAGCTCACACCGTGTGGGCCGCACTGACCCTTCTCCCACGTGCCCTTGCCCGCCCCTCTGACCGCCGCCCGAGAGGCCCGACTTTGAGGGGCTGGTGAGAGCCCCCACCGTTGCGCCCTCAGCTCACCTCACGCTGACATATCCTTTGGGAATGCCCATGGGCTCTAGGGACATGGGGGCAGCTTTGCCCGCGGGTGCCATGCTGGGCTTTGGTAGCCATTCTCTCAGATTCTCCGACGACGAGGTCGGAAAGGGGGCCAAGGCGGCCTCCGCTCAAGGATCGTTGGGATTTTCTGGTGACTCAGGAAGGAGAGGTCACAATTTATTAGAAGTCGGGGCTTCCACTTCCGCCCGAGAGAAAAATCCCTCTTGTCTCTCAGCCCACTGTGCCATAGCCGCCGAGACGGCGCGCTCTGCTGACTCTCATCTACCACCCTCTTGGGGCCTCTCCTGACCGCTGTGGGCCTCTCCAGACCTCTTCTTGCCTATGGGAGTACCCCTCCTAGTCTACTTCCTAGGACACAGGCACAGGTTTGCAAATGCGAGCTATTTCTCACAAGGGCTATAGCGCAGAGAAGATATGCGCATTAACTCGCACCGGGGGTGTACCGTTGTACAGAGCTCGAGGAATTCCATCCCTGACTCAGTACGTTTGATTGCGGGAGCACGAGGGCTCCCACTCGCGCCCGGCGGCGCGCGGAGGAGGCCGAGATAGTAGTATAGGCCAAGTACAGATAAGGGCAGAAAGAGAGCTGGAACGTGGAAGCCGCCGACGAACAACTAAGCGAGCCGCATCGGCGTGCGTGACACGATGAGTCACACCGGACAGTGTGGAGGCACAAGTGTCACGCAAGACAAACAGAGAGTACGAACGAGAGGTCGACTAGTGGAGCGAGACATCGCTCCAACCCCTAGAGAGTGCGAAGAGCTCCGCATTGCGCATTCGCCATTCCAACGGCAACGCCCCCCCCCAGGTCAGTATGACCTGCCTGTGAAGAAGTGGAGATGGGAGCACTACAGAGAGCAGTTGCTATTCTCCGCATTCCAACGAAGTAGGAATCCTACCCGGGTGGACCCGAGCGCCCTCCGACCACACCTGCCTCCGTACTATCATTTAAGGTTCCTCATGCCAGTTTCGGGGGGCAACCCCCGACCCTGCCCCGACCGCCCCCTAGGACCACCCCAGGTAAGGCCCAGGTGTGGCCTAGGGCATCAGAAGGGACCAAGAGGAGTCCAGTCTGAGCCATACCGTAGAGCCCATGTCTTTGCCCCCGAAGGTCGCGATCAAATGCCCGGAACGGCCGTTAGCTGAGGGAGGGTGTAGAGGATGTAGAGTGTAGAGCGCTGTAGAGCTGTAGAGATGTAGAGCGCTCTGGAGTGCTGTAGAGCTGTAGAGCTCTACATCCGCCGCGGGACGAGGCGCGTGCGTTGTAGAGCGATGTAGAGCGCGATTTTGTTGTAGAGTTTGTTGTAGAGGCTCTACTCCAAACCGCCCCGGGAAGGCAGTGACTCAAAGAGGTCAAGTCGCACTAATGGGGTGTCTCCGAGCTTACTGGAGCCCCGATGGACGGCCCTGACTATCACTGACACACAGAGAGTCCCTCTGACGGCACACAACACCCTATAACTGCGTCATGACCAGCCTGCCATGCGTCGCCGGTGCCGCATTCATCGCAGTGCTTCTTTAGCAGGCGGTGGACTGTCGGCTGCGAGAACGGTCGCATATTTGCGCGAGGCGAGGCGAGCATTCAGACGCGCTGCATGCGCCATGACTCGCGCCAGCGCGTGCGGGAGCTCCTGGCTGAGCGTTGAGTCCAGGCGAGTTGTGCTGGCCACGATCGCTACGCCAAGCCGAGCTGACGCGCCGAGGCGCCGGCCAGTCGCAGCCGTGAGGCATGCCACAGCAGCAGAGGCACCTGCCACCCATTGGGCGGGCAGACAGAAGGCCAGGGCAGCACTGGCAAGTGCAACGCGCCTCATGTCGGAGAGCCAACGTGCCTCGTTCGCCGCTTACGATGTAGAGTTTGTTGTAGAGATTTCACGTTGTAGAGCGCCTCTACATCGCTCTACAACGCACGCGCCTCGTCACGCGGCGGATGTAGAGCTCTACAGCTCTACAGCGCTCTCCAGCTCTACAGCTCTACAGCGCTCTACACTCTACATCCTCTACACCCTCCCTCAGGCCGTTACAGTGATGTCCGGCCGGCGCAATCACCGAGCTGTGACGCTCATGGAAGCCGGTTGAGGTGCTGGTTTCTTTGCCCACGACAGATCTTTCGATTTTGGTCAGGGAGACATAAGCAAAAAAAACAAAAAAATAGGCCGTAAGATTACTCGTATAGAGTCATGAGGCGGCGGCGGCGTCGCAGGACGAGGCAGACGAGAGCGACGCGACAGAGGAGGAAGCGACAGGAGGGAGAACGACGAGAGTGGGACGACCGCGAGGTGGCATGAAGGTTGCAGCGAGAAAGAATCGGCGAGGGACTACGAAGGGAGATAGAAAGAGGCAGACGACCAAGGGTTAGGGTGGGCGACGGCTAGCACCACACTCCTCTCCTTAAAATCCCTGTGTGGTGGCGGCGTGCCGTCCTCCCATCCCTCCCTTTGGCTTCTGTTTTCTGTCTTTCTTTTTTGAGGTTGCCAACTGCACTCCAAGTGCTCCAAGTGCCGCAGGCGTACTGTCCGAGCCTAAACAGGTTGTGGAGCTCACGATCCCGGCGTGAACACGACTAACTGACCGTCCTGAAAGAAAGAAAGAATATACCCAACCCAAACGAGGGATGGGGGAGGAGGACAGGGAGGGAGGGTCCACACCTGCACGAGCAGGATTTTGGAAGGACCGTCCTCCCAAAATGTTATAAGAGGGCTCCCGCGGCGATCAACACCGTAACTCCTTTTCTAAATTTCACCACTCTTCTTACGCGCGACGACGCTACAGCCTCCACCAAACCTCACACAAACACGTGCCGCGTCTCGTCTTCGCCGCCGGCTACGCGCACAGACACAGTACGCGGCAGCGCCGACACGTCAACCCGCGTGTACGTCAGCGACGGGTCCCGCACGCCGCACGAGGCGCATGCGTGCAGCGGCAGCGCGTGCGCCATGCGCTCGTCGCTCCACTCGCCCAGCAGCCGCCGCTTCGTCTCGTCGGAGACGTGCACGCAGCGCTGCAGCAGCGCCGCCGTCTCGTCCTCGGGCCGCTCCAGGTCCATGACGACGTTCGTCGA
Organism: Emiliania huxleyi CCMP1516; assembly: GCF_000372725.1. Lineage (NCBI taxonomy): Eukaryota > Haptophyta > Isochrysidales > Noelaerhabdaceae > Emiliania > Emiliania huxleyi. The sequence continues at coordinate 1,750,127 of NW_005198966.1, forward strand.
GGCGTGGAAGCGCGTCTCCAGGTCGATGGCCGCCTGCTCGGCCGCGGCGAGCTTGCCCTGGTCGACGCACATGCCGCACACCGCGTGCGCCGGGCAGCCGCACTGGCCACGTTGTGGGCGCACGGTCTTGGCGACCGCCGGCGCTGCGCGCCGGTCGTGCTGCTCACGCTGCCGGCGGCGCTGGTCGCGCGCCTGCCGATCGCGCGTGTTCGCGGCGGCTGCATCTCCTGCTCGTTTCGCTCGCACCCGAGCGGCTGTCGCCAGGCGCTTCAGGTCGGCGGTGCTGCGCGCGCGGCCGTCGGCCAGGCACAGCCACATGTCCTCCTCCTCGGCAGGCTCGCACGGCTTGCCGTCGAACTGCGGCTGGCGCCCGCGACGATGCTTCGCCCAGGCCGGGCACGATGGTGCCGCGACGAGCGGCGTCGAGGCGACGGCCATCGATGGGTCAGAAGACTTGGAGACACTTCTCGACCAAAAAATCAAAAAAATCGAGCACAATTGCGTTACATGGGCATGGCCGGGGTTTCTGCACCGAACGATCTTACTTTCGGTCTATCGAAAGTGTTGGTCGATAAAATTCTTTCTTTCCTAATAGAGTCATGTGCATGAGGGTGATCCTCGCGGCGTTCCTCGCCACCGCAGCTCCCGCTGCCTGCTTCTTCACGCCGACGCGCCCGGCTGCGCGTGGCGCCGCGCCGCGCCGCGCAGCCCGCGTAGTGTGCCAGCAGGACGACTTGGCTGTCTCGACAGCAGAGGAGGCGGCGGAGGCGCCACCAGGACCAGAGGGCCCGCCAAAGGGACGGTTCCTCGCGTACGTCAAGAACGAGAGGGACGTTCGAGAGTGGAAAAAGGCCAATCCGGTGGATCCGATCCAGACGCTCAAGGGACCTGCCACCTCGGTGGCCATACTAACCGCAGGCTTCTACACCATCGTGAGCCATCCCCTTTGAGTCCTCCTGCTTGGGTGTGCCTGCCCTCACCTCTCACCCCTGCCGCCGTGTTTTCGCAGCCGCTCGTCAAGGGCATCGCCGAGGGCGTCCGCGCGGGCGACGTGGCTGGCTCTGCATTCAAGTACCTCGGCGACCCAACCTCTGCACTGTGAGGTGATCACTCGTGGCCTGCCGCAGCGGCCGCTCGAGGCCGCGCAGGGGCCGCGGGGCGCGCGGCCCCCCTCCCCTTGTGTCGGGTACGTAAAAAAAACTCCGTGCCGCCCCACGCACGACAACACACCCAAAAAGCAAATTCAATCTTCATTCAATATATCAATCAATGCACAATGGTTTGGTATGTACAAAAGCGTTATTTTTTGTGAGCGAAAGACTGGGTGACTAGTTCTAGTAGTCTACGCCGTAGACTACTAGAACTAGTCACCCCGAGACGCGATCATATATTAATTAATCCATGCCAAGGGGTGAAATTCTGAAAAAGGTGCAGCACTTCTAGCCGACATCGACAAAAGTCACTCTCTAGCCCCGCGGCGAGCGGCCCCGCCGGAGGCGAAGAAAATTTTGCCATATTAACGCTCTCTAACACACATTTTTGCATATGAATCGACACCTCCAAAGAATTCAATAAGACTGGTATCACTGCAGCACGCCTCGAGCGAGTAAATGCGTCTGTTGGCCAATATAATACTTAATCGAGCTTCTCGCGCGCTCCTCAGCTGGCGGTCCGCAGGGCCGCCCGGGCCGGGCGAGAAGCGCAGGCCCGCCAGCCGCACCATGTGGTTCACGATGATGAGCGTCTCGGCCGCGAGCAGCGTGTAGGAGCGAAGCACTTTTGCCCTCGCACTCGCGTTGCTCGAGCCTGAGCCACTGCGCCTTGACCACGAGATAGCCCCCACGCGGATGGTGTCGATGTTGACGACCGTGTCCTCGGCCAGCGTGTGCGCCTTCCCCTTGAGCACCGCCAGTCAGTAGAGCCCCTCGAGCGACTGTTCGCGCCGATCTGCGTGGCCAGCGGCGGCCAGCTGCTTCGCCTTGAGCGACGCGGCCCACACCTCCAGCGACTCCATCTGCCGCAGCTCGGCCGTCTCGCCTGCGGCACGCGGCGCCTTCTGCTTCTAGACCTTGCCAAAGACGGCGACCATCTCGCAGTCCCCCCACTGAAGAGCGATGCACGGCGGGCACGCGCATACCGCGCCGGTGACAGGGAGCCGGTGCGGGGAGGTGAGGAGGGGCGCATGACGTGTGGCAACGTGCGGCACACTACACGGCACGGCACGATAAGCACAGCACGGCTCAATACTAGCTTTACATGGTCAGGAGCCCATCTTCCGCGCGGCGGCCGCATCCTTGCAGTCCCCCGCGAACATGTGGACGTCGTGTGAGCCGTTGAAGCCATCAGCCTTGGGGACGGCGAGGGCGGTGGACTTGGAGTGCTGAAACAAAGAAGCCGTCAAAGATGCCTCGATCGCCCCCAGCTCTTCTTGAACGACCCTGCGACAGCCGGGGTCGCCCGCGCCTTTGCGAGATCGAGGACGAGGTTGCGAGAGCCGGAGAATATGAAATCGCCCCACCGGATCGCCTCAGTGATCGCGTTCGACGGCAGGTTGCTCAGAGCCACATCGCAGATGTTCTTGCCGTGCATTGACTAGACCATCGTACGCGCCTGCTTACTGTCCCAAGAGAGCAATACGGGTCCGTTGCCGTCGGTTGGCGGCACGGAGGGGTCGGCTTCATGGTGCCTCGACGACCAAGGCGCGTGGACACGTCCAAGTCGGTTTCGCGGAGGGATTACACCGAGGTCTCTGCGCGTGGGTGGTCGGGCGCCAGGCGCCCAGTCGATTGCCGCATAATTCGTCGATGTAACCCTATCATAAACCTCTTATTCACACCTTGCACTTTGAAAAAAGAAATTTCCGACGTTTGTCGAAGATCCGGAGGGTTTATGTGTGTAAAAGAGGGAAGCAGTCGAGAGGTCAGGGGAGGGACGCGGCCAGAAAGAGGGCGGGCGCCGAGTTTCGAAAGCCGGCGCTTTCGCGCGTTCGAAGAGGCTTGCACGTCGGAATAACCATAAGAGAGGGGCACAACACGTCTCGGCAACCAAAGCCCAACGATGTCCGCCCGCCCCCACACGAGAGATGGGATGGCCGCAATGGATGGCCGTCGTTCAAGCCCGCCGGAGGAGCAATATCTCGATCGACCCCGCGTCCGCACACAGTCGCACTCGTCTCACATCTCGTCTCTCACAACAAAGAACCCTCCCTGCGGCACAAAGATCGCGCGGGTGGGGACCTATTCCTTTTTACCCATCTCCTAGTAGAGGTGTCAGCGTTCATAGAGCTTAGAGGGCCGTATTTATTTCGTCTACGGGGTGTGGACCGTGAGTTGAGGAAATCGGGGGGGACGCGACCCACCTCGCCACAGACGGTCCCGCGCCTCGCCACTATGACGGCGGCACGGCCGCAGCTCGTGTGCGTGCCGCCGTCTTTGTCCGGAGTGAAAAGTCCAACGCGCTCGTCGGTGACGGTGTCCCTCAACCTGCACCGCGCTCGGCGAACCTCGACAGCGCTTTCGGTGGCATGCAGCTCTTTGTGACAGAAGCCTGGAGAGCAGCTCCTCTGCTGCTCACACACTCTGCACAGTTGACACAGCCTACTGTGCGGCTGCCACAGCTGTGACAGCGATGGGCTCGCCCTCACTGGCCCTCAGTCACTTGTGCTGCGGCTTGTGTGAGCGACACTGCTCGGCGACTGCCGGCGTGCCGGCGCACACTCCACACTGTGAGACCATGCCGATGGGTGAGGGGGTGTGAGGTGAAACCACGCTACCAGCGCTTGGTCACATCGGCCCCGAGGCCAGATCCTTCTACTCTGTTGATGACAAGACTTGTCTACTGGCTGGAGCCGAGCAGGAGGGCCCAGCGCACAACCCCTGGTCAACTCAGGGTCCACACAATGGTTGGGTAGTAGGGCTAGAGGGTTGCTCTACACTTAGCCTCTGCAGCGAGCGAGCGCTCAACTTAGCCCCCGCACGGAGCCGGGCTCGGACTTAGACGCTGTATGGTCGGGGGCCATGAACTTAGTACTTAGACGACATAAGGCCAACTCCGGGTAACACCCGGGTATACCTGCAAAAGTCCAGGTTTACCCGAAATACCTGGACGCGTCCCAACCAACGTATGCCGCGCGCACGACGCCATATCGCCTTCTCCCAGGGCCAGTGCGCTACTTGCGGCGCGCAATTCCTGCTCAAGTACGCGCACCGTACCATGTGCTGCCGCTATGCGTGCCGTAAGGCGGCTGCGGCGAAGCGGCGGGCGCGGCATGCCGATGGCAGTGCGGACGATGCGGTTGCGATGTGTTCTGCTTCAAGATCGTGGCTTGTGCTTGGCATGGATATGCACTTCTGCGATCCCAATCAGCTCATCGCAACGAAGCAGCGCAACAAGCTGGCTGCTGCCAACAAGGTCCTATGCTACCTCACGCGCGGATCGTTCAAAGAGGACCAGCATAGGCTTCTGTGACATGCGTTTGTTTGAGCTTGAGGCTATTTGTGAGAAATGTTTGGCTAGAGATTGCGCTCAAGAAATGTTTGGCTAGAGATTGTTGTTTGGCAGCAACGAGAATCGGAAGGGGAGGATGCTGAGGCGGCGATTGCTGAGGCATGAGGAGGATCGATCCGGATTTTAGTAGGCGCCCGCCGCAGGCGAAGAAAATTTGGGCGGAGCGCCGTATCGATCACGGTGGGAGCCTCTTGGCCCGCCCAGGCCGTGCCACGGCCGACTTAGCCGATGTAAGAGGCTCCCGCTGATCTTTCTTAGACCGCGCAAGCACCCCAGCGTGCCTAGGCACACTTAGACCCGCTAGGCGTCGAGGCTCAGAACTTAGACTACTACCCAACCAGTGTCCACACCCTTTACTCAGTCAGAGTCACAAAAACAGATCACCGCATACGTCGTCGAAGTAGTCGTCGAACTGGTCGCGGCGAGTCTTTTGCACATCCGGCGCCTCGAGCCACACGTTTGCGGCGGCTCCCTCCCCCCTGCCCGGCCTTGTGGCGGGCGCAGGCGCATCAGCAGGCGAGCCCGCCGGCCTGCCCATGCCACTAGCCACGCCGCCAGCCGCGCCGCCAGCCGCGCCTCCGCTGTCGCTCCCGCTCTCGTCGTCGCCCTCGCCTCCGCCCTCGCTGCGCCTCCGCTTCCTGGCCTTGCCCTCCCGGCGAGCTCGGCGCCGCTCCTCGCGCCGCTCCTCGCGCCGCCGCTCCTTGTTCTTGCGGTAGTGGAGCTTGTACGCGCACGCGTCGCAGCACCGCAGCTTCACCAGCGCCTCGCGGGTCGCTCCGCGCTCGTCGTACCGAAAGAGCAGCTCGTACGACGTGAGCGGGCCAGTGGAGGCGCACGCCTTGTTGCCGCACGAAAAGTGGCCGCGACCCTCGAGCACCTCGCGCTCGGTGCGCCAGCGCAGGCCGATCGCGCCCTCGCGGTACCGGCTCATGTCCGCCAGCGCATACTCCTTGAAGAGACGATCATGGTACCGCTTGGCGAGCTTCTCCTCCCAGGTCAGCCCGTCGCTGCCGCCGCCGTCGCCCCACGTCGGCCGCCGGCGTGCGGCGCCGTCATCTCTGTCCCATAGGAAGCGGTGTTTTTCGCGCACGACATCCGCGTCCGTGCGCTCGGCGCTGCCAGCAGCCGCACCCTGCCGCCTGCCGTAGGCGTCGTTGCGCACGCGCAAGAAGTGCTGGTGGCGCTGCCATGCATTGAGGCCGCGAAGCTGCGAGACGGAGGCGGCGGACGCCGCGGCGGCAAAACGCTCGCCCGACGTCGCCATACACAAATGACTGGCTGTATGTACGCTGCGGGCGCTCTGCGGGGGTGTTGCCTTGTCGCCTGTGCACGGTGGAATAGTGAGTACCGCAAGCGGTGCGCTGTAGTCCAGTGCCAGTGTGCCGCGTTAGTTTTTTTGTTTTCCTTCACCCTTGGGTTTCTTGCCGTCGTCCCTGGGCACTCCCAGCGGATCTGACCTAAAGTAGCCCCTCTTCGGTGCCTTGTGTCCCGCGGCCCGCACGCCCCCCAAACCCGGCGTGGGCTTCGCCTGCCGCACCCATCTGGTCGACTACCTCACCCTCCCTTGCGCAGGCCGGTCGGCGGCCGTCTGACGTGTCGTTGGTGCCCGCCGGCGGGCCGCTGCGCTTGAATCTCACCGACACCGCTCGACAGCGGCGCGCAGGGCGTGCCGGTGGCCCATCCCGCCGCCGCCACCGGGTGTGCAGCTGGCTCCCTGACCCAGCTGCACGGGGTTCTCGGCTCAGGCTTGAGTACTCGACGGGGAGGACGCTGGAGCTCTCTCGAGCAGCGCTGTCGTGGGGTGGTGCACGACACGCATTGAAAGGAGCCGAGAGGAGCAGCAGCTGTGGGGCTTCCACGGCTCCCAAAGGGTGGTCCATGACTACTCTGAGCAGGGCTGTGCTTTGGTGGGGCTGGGTTTGAGCATGTGTGAAGTGGGAGTGCGTGCCGGCGGCGTCTGTGATCTGTATTGTGCGTGTGAGGGCCCGTGTGTGGGTAGTTGTGAGCCCGTGTGAGCTTGGGGACCCGAGATAAGTGCGGTTCGGGACGGCTCAAGCTTGCTACCGACGGGCCTGGGCCAGGAGAGCGGCAGAGAAGGCGAGGTGGTGAGCTGAGAGGCTGGAGAGTCCGCGTGTGACCTTGTCGCGATGCACGTGCCAAAAAGCGTTGTTTGCGGCTATTGCTCAAAACTTCGGGAGACAAGGCCTACATATTATGACTGCATGCATCCGTTCGGTGCATGAGGGCTGCGGGGCGAGACATATCACGGTCGATGGCGCCGATGATGACCTCCGGAATGCCCTCGCAATCGCCTCGGATGGGGTCCACCGGAGACATTCTCCGTGGCATCACGAGCCGGTGTGAGCTTGGGGACCCGAGATAAGTGCGGTTCGGGACGGCTCAAGCTTGCTACCGATAGGCCTGGGCCAGGAGAGCGGCAGAGAAGGCGAGGTGGTGAACTGAGAGGCTGGAGAGTCCGCGTGGACCTGTGC
>NW_005198966.1:1757294-1758340 GCF_000372725.1 Emiliania huxleyi CCMP1516
CCCGCCCTTGCGATCTTTGTGCAGGGTTCTTTGTGGGTGTGGTCGGCGACTAGCCGGGGGTCGTCCTCCCGATGCGCGATGGGGAGACTAGCACTAGCCGTCGTCCACATGGATTGGTCCCTCGGGTCCCTGCTGCTCCTAATGCTAATCTCTTCGTACATCCTCGGCTGCTGATATCTCCGCAAAATCCCCTGTTCCCTCCCTCGTCTCGCCCTGCGCGTCTGCTCCGCCTGCGCCTCCCTATAGCCGCCTCCCCCCGTCGTTTAACCGTCGTCTGCGGTGGCTGCCGGCTCTGCCCTGCGTCGTCTCTGGCGACGGGTCCTCCATAGACCGTCGGTTGAGGATGAGGTCGGTATCGAGATTGATATTTTTTTACAGAACACCGACATCCTCTATTCGCTCACTATATCTCTCGTGTGCTAGCCCCTGCGAGCGTCGCACCGCATCTTGTGCCCCGCCCCTCCCCCGCCCCTCCATGTGCTATGAACCGTGTGCTAAGAAGGAGCGCGCTCTGCGATGTATGCCCGTCTCCCAACTAGGGGAGATGCCATCTCACGCCCATCCTCTCTATGACGCGCGTCCTCACCCCTAGCCTCACCCTCTATGACGAGTCCTCATCCTCGTCTGCGCCCTCCGCCTCTCCGCCCGCGTACTCCTCGTCCTCGTCCTCCTCCGCCTCGTTGCCGTCGCCGCCTCCGCCGAGAAGGCGCGCCTGGCCGCCCGCCTCCAGCCCGCCGCCCTCGAGCGCGGCGTGCGCATCGTGCCGCGACTCGAGCAACGAAATGAGCTCCTCAGAGCCGGCTCCGTCGGGCGGGACTAGCCCGTGAGCCGCGCAGACCGCCCGCAGCTGCGGCACGCTCATCGCGTGCAGATTGGCAGGCGCGCTCTCCGCAGACATGTGCGCCGAAACGCCTGCTTCGCCGGCCTGCGCGGCAGCGAGGCGCGCCAGCTTCTCCTCACGCCCGCCGCCCGTGCACACGCCGCGCTCGCCACACGCAGCGTCGAGCTGCTTGTCGGTGAGAAGCCTACGCGCGCGAGAGGCAGAG
>NW_005198966.1:1758957-1761118 GCF_000372725.1 Emiliania huxleyi CCMP1516
CAGTTGCGCCACCCCCCCCCTCTCCCCCTTCGGCCCCTTTTTCCCCTTTGGGGCGGGCGATGCGCACTCGTACGGCTGCAGCCCAGAGTCCGGCGTGCCCCACACTCCCTCGCAGCGAGGGCATCGCACCTATGGACATGTCTCGGACGTGTGATGGACGTGCCTGGACACGGCCCGCCTCCCGGCGTGGCCAGCGCACGCGAGTGCGGAAGCAGTTCTCGTTCGAGCGCGCGAGCGGCTTGGGCGTCTTGCCCTTGCCCCTGCCGCCTCCAGCGTCCTGCACCGGCGGCGCCGTCAGCGTCTCGAAGGCGCGCACCAGCGCCTGGAACGCCTCCTTGGCGCCTGACAGACATCAGACAAGATGCGATTGTTTCGTCTTAGACCGGCATCTGGTAACCCCATCCTCTTTGCGCCCGCGAATCGACCGCCGAGCTTATCGGGGTGGAGCAGCCTAGCGGAGTTGGAGTGGGGTCCTGGAGTGGGGTGAGCTGCTGTGAGCTGCTCCCTGCAGAGGAGAAGCTCGTCGGGGTGCCTCGCAAGCCCGAGGTACGCCTTTGAAGAATAACATTCTTGTTATGATTGTTATCACTACTGCCTCGCAAGCCCGAGGTGCGCCTTTCGCTGCGTGGCATACGGAGAGTCGCAGCTGACGGCCACGCCTGCAGGCGCAGCGCGAGGCGCGAGGCTTAGCAGCGCAAGGGCGCCGCGCTCCCCGAGTGCAGGCAGCGACGGCACCGCACACGGAGAGCACGCCCTCCGGGTCGTTGCGCTTGCTCGCGGCCAGCACCGCCCGCGCCATCGCAACCGCCAGCCCCGGGTCGTACTCCTCCTCCTCCTCCTCCTCCTCGCCGCCACCGACGCTCTCCGAAGCGTTCGCCTTCGCCGGTGGCTTCCCCGCCGCCGCCCCCCGCCGCCTTGCGGCAAGCGGCCGGCCCTCCTCCGAGTCGGAGCCGGCGCCTCCCTCTGCGCCGCCCGCCCCTCCCTCGCCCCTCCCTCCCTCGCCAGCCTGCTGCGGGTCGCCTGGCGCGCGCTTCTTTGCGCGTGCGGCGAGTGGCCGCCCCTCCTCCTCGTCCGAGTCCTCCTCCGCCGGCGCCGACGCTCCTCCCGCCCCTGTCGGCGCCTCTGCTGGAGCCGCCTCTTCCGCCGCCGCCGCGTCGGCAGCCGCCCGCTCCTCAAACGGCCGGCGCTCATTGTCAGGGAGGGCGGCAAAGGCGGCCTCCATGATCTGAACCAGCTCTCGAGGGCCCACCGTTGGATTCGACTCCGCGGTCTGACTCCGACTTGCCCGCTTGTAATAGTAAAGCGCGTCCTTGCACAACGTCGTGCGCGGCGGCTGCGGCTGCTCCTGCTCCTGCGGCGCTGCAGCCGGCGGAATCTTGCCCACCACCCACGTCGGGCGGGTTCCGTTCATCTGCTCGGCCTGGACGACGCCGCCGGTGGGGTGGAGCGCCCACAGCACCTTGTTGACATCCTTGTGAGTCACTCGGACTGGATTGGGATCTCTCTGATTGGGACGCAGCGCCGAGTCGCCGTTGATGATGTCCGCCAGCTCCTGCTTGTCGAGCGGGCCCGTTGCCGCACGAAGGGCGGAGAGAACGCCGGCGGCGACGCCAGCGTCGTACGAGGCCATATCGGCGGCGACGCGTAGCGCGTAACCGCCGGGGCGGGCGCCTGGGATCTGAGCCCGAACCGGCACTGGCAACTGCAGACGACCTTCGCGCGCGATTCCCTGATATCTTACCTACCCGGGTACCGGGAAAGGCGAATGCGCACCCCCCCTAGCTAGGGGTCAGGGCTCTCTAGCCCGTAGCCCGATCCCGATCATCCGGCCCGCTGGATGCGCTTCTCAGCTCACCGGCCCTGGATGTGAGGTTACCGACTGCACTCCAAGTGCTCCAAGGCCTCGAACCCGTGAGCACTTGAGCACTGGATAGGGTCGATTCCACGTGGTACGGGACCCCTCAGAGCGCCTCTACAGCGCTCTACATCTGCGGCGGTCCGTCCCGCGGCGGATGTAGAGCTCTACAGCGCTACAGCGCTCTACAGCGCTCCACAGCGCTCTACAGCTCTACAGCTCTACAGCGCTCTACACTCTATCTACATCCTCTAACACACAGACACACTCAGCCAGCCGCCACACACCATCCCGAGTGAGCAACTC
>NW_005198966.1:1761218-1797700 GCF_000372725.1 Emiliania huxleyi CCMP1516
GGGGGGGGGGGGAGGCTGGTGGGGCCTCGCCTGGCAGAGCGGGCAGTGGTGGTGCGCGGACATGACGCCGAACGAGAAGAGGCAGCCGCAGCAAGTGTAGCTGCGCAGCCCCTGCATCAGGAACGAGTACCTGCGGTGCGGCGGGGACCGGACGACCCTCAGCTGCGCCACCCCCCCCTCTCCCCCTTCGCCCCCTCTCCCCCTTTGGGGCGGGCGATGCGCACTCGTACGGCTGCAGCCCAGAGTCCGGCGTGCCCCACACTCCCTCGCAGCGAGGGCATCGCACCTATGGACATGTCTCGGACGTGTGATGGACGTGCCTGGACACGGCCCGCCTCCCGGCGTGGCCAGCGCACGCGAGTGCGGAAGCAGTTCTCGTTCGAGCGCGCGAGCGGCTTGGGCGTCTTGCCCTTGCCCCTGCCGCCTCCAGCGTCCTGCACCGGCGGCGCCGTCAGCGTCTCGAAGGCGCGCACCAGCGCCTGGAACGCCTCCTTGGCGCCTGACAGACATCAGACAAGATGCGATTGTTTCGTCTTAGACCGGCATCTGGTAACCCCATCCTCTTTGCGCCCGCGAATCGGCCGCCGAGCTTATCGGGGTGGAGCAGCCTAGCGGAGTTGGAGTGGGGTCCTGGAGTGGGGTGAGCTGCTGTGAGCTGCTCCCTGCAGAGGAGAAGCTCGTCGGGGTGCCTCGCAAGCCCGAGGTACGCCTTTGAAGAATAACATTCTTGTTATGATTGTTATCACTACTGCCTCGCAAGCCCGAGGTGCGCCTTTCGCTGCGTGGCATACGGAGAGTCGCAGCTGACGGCCACGCCTGCAGGCGCAGCGCGAGGCGCGAGGCTTAGCAGCGCAAGGGCGCCGCGCTCCCCGAGTGCAGGCAGCGACGGCACCGCACACGGAGAGCACGCCCTCCGGGTCGTTGCGCTTGCTCGCGGCCAGCACCGCCCGCGCCATCGCAACCGCCAGCCCCGGGTCGTACTCCTCCTCCTCCTCCTCCTCCTCGCCGCCACCGACGCTCTCCGAAGCGTTCGCCTTCGCCGGTGGCTTCCCCGCCGCCGCCCCCCGCCGCCTTGCGGCAAGCGGCCGGCCCTCCTCCGAGTCGGAGCCGGCGCCTCCCTCTGCGCCGCCCGCCCCTCCCTCGCCCCTCCCTCCCTCGCCAGCCTGCTGCGGGTCGCCTCGCGCGCGCTTCTTTGCGCGTGCGGCGAGTGGCCGCCCCTCCTCCTCGTCCGAGTCCTCCTCCGCCGGCGCCGACGCTCCTCCCGCCCCTGTCGGCGCCTCTGCTGGAGCCGCCTCTTCCGCCGCCGCCGCGTCGGCAGCCGCCCGCTCCTCAAACGGCCGGCGCTCATTGTCAGGGAGGGCGGCAAAGGCGGCCTCCATGATCTGAACCAGCTCTCGAGGGCCCACCGTTGGATTCGACTCCGCGGTCTGACTCCGACTTGCCCGCTTGTAATAGTAAAGCGCGTCCTTGCACAACGTCGTGCGCGGCGGCTGCGGCTGCTCCTGCTCCTGCGGCGCTGCAGCCGGCGGAATCTTGCCCACCACCCACGTCGGGCGGGTTCCGTTCATCTGCTCGGCCTGGACGACGCCGCCGGTGGGGTGGAGCGCCCACAGCACCTTGTTGACATCCTTGTGAGTCACTCGGACTGGATTGGGATCTCTCTGATTGGGACGCAGCGCCGAGTCGCCGTTGATGATGTCCGCCAGCTCCTGCTTGTCGAGCGGGCCCGTTGCCGCACGAAGGGCGGAGAGAACGCCGGCGGCGACGCCAGCGTCGTACGAGGCCATATCGGCGGCGACGCGTAGCGCGTAACCGCCGGGGCGGGCGCCTGGGATCTGAGCCCGAACCGGCACTGGCAACTGCAGACGACCTTCGCGCGCGATTCCCTGATATCTTACCTACCCGGGTACCGGGAAAGGCGAATGCGCACCCCCCCTAGCTAGGGGTCAGGGCTCTCTAGCCCGTAGCCCGATCCCGATCATCCGGCCCGCTGGATGCGCTTCTCAGCTCACCGGCCCTGGATGTGAGGTTACCGACTGCACTCCAAGTGCTCCAAGGCCTCGAACCCGTGAGCACTTGAGCACTGGATAGGGTCGATTCCACGTGGTACGGGACCCCTCAGAGCGCCTCTACAGCGCTCTACATCTGCGGCGGTCCGTCCCGCGGCGGATGTAGAGCTCTACAGCGCTACAGCGCTCTACAGCGCTCCACAGCGCTCTACAGCTCTACAGCTCTACAGCGCTCTACACTCTATCTACATCCTCTAACACACAGACACACTCAGCCAGCCGCCACACACCATCCCGAGTGAGCAACTCGCCGGCCGCAAGGCACGAGAACCTACCTACCGGTCCGGTGCCGGCACCGGACCGGTCGGTGCCGGTCCCTAACGCCCTACCCCACTGCGCACATCCAGGCATAACGCCTACCCCCTACCGCCTACCCCCTACTCCCCAGGCCGCCGAGCAGCGCCATGAGGGTAGGGCACACGCCCGTGTCGCAGAGAGAGCTGTCAGTCTGTTGCAGCTGCTCCACGCTCCACTCGCCGACACCCTTCTTTCTGGTTGCGGAGGTGCCTCGATGTCACGCGAATCAATGTATAGCCGTCGCTCAGACTGCGGCAAGATCTCGAACGCCGTCCGAGTTGCAGTTGGTTGACTCTTCTTTTTCAGTGTACCTGTGTTAGTGCCAGTGCGAGCCAGTCCCGTGCCCAGTGTTGTGCGAGGGAGCTTTGTTGTAAAATTCTTTTCCTGCCAGTCCCGTGCCCAGTCATCGTAAAATTCTTTTCCTGCAACTCTCCGTAAAATTCTTTTGTTTGCCGTAGAATTCTTTTGCTGCCCCAACCTTGTTCGCCATATCATAGTGATCTACAACTCCTTGGTCGCCGCTCACACGCACAAGCTCACAGGACGCGTTCGTTTGCGTTGGTGCAGCTCTGCGGCGAGAATGACCGCTGAATCGATGCGCATGCGCATCGACACCATCGCCGGCGGCTCGCTGGACGACACCCCGCACGAGTCCAGCCACCCTGCCACCGCCGTCGAAAACGGCGTCTTCTACTCGCTCCTGATGCTTCAGACTCGAGGTTGGTTGTGCAACTCCTGGACGGAGCGATTCGTCGTGCTCGCCGATGGCCAGCTTCACCTCTACGCATCTGCTGATGCCGACGCGCCTCTCGTCACTCGCGCCATCTCAGCGTGCACTGGCATCGTGACAGAGATAGATGACTGCAGGACAGGCGAGTACTGCTTTTCGCTCCGCATAGCCATGTGCGACGGGTCGCGCGACTCGGCAGGCTACCTGCTGACTCTCTGCGCGCGATCCTCCAAGGAGCAGCAGCTGTGGCTGCAGGCGCTCGCCAACGGCGGTGTCCGCTACGAGGAGGAGGTTCGCGCCGTGTCGCCTCGCGCCGACTCGTTGTTCGACCTCAACGCCCGCGACCTGCTCAGCACCGAGCTGGTCCCGCTCTCGAAGCACGCCGGCTGCGTCTGCCTGGTGGTCAACGTCGCCTCCAAATGAGGCCTGACGCCGCGCAACTACCGCGAGCTCGTGCTGCTGCACGACGAGCTGTACGCGCGCGGCCTGCGCATCCTCGCCTTCCCGTGCAACCAGGCGCACGAGCAGACCTTGGGAGAAGCGAACAATACCAAGCACATCTCTAGCACACACACTGGGAGAAGCGAGAGGACAATACCACGCGCACCTCTAACACACACACGGTGTTTGCAGTTTGGGCGGCAGGAGCGGGGCTCGCCCAAGGAGATCCGCGCCTTCGCCGACGGGTACGGTGCCCGCTTCGACATCTACGCGAAGGTCAACGTCAACGGGCGGTCGGCAGACCCCGTCTTCACATACCTGAAGCGGCACCTCTCCGATGGGCTCGGCTCCTCCATAAAGTGGAACTTTACCAAATTTCTAGTGGACCGTGACGGCAAGCCGCGCCGCCGCTTCTCGCCCTCGACCAGCCCGCTCGCTCTGCGCGCCGACATCGAGCGCTTGCTCGACGCGTCGTCGGCCGCCCAAGACGCAGAGTAGCGGCACCGGCAGCGGCTGCGACCGTGGTAGGAGTATTCGGGAGAGGCTCGGGAAATGACGGGTGGCGCCGCAAAGCCTCCCCTCGCGGGACAGCTGGCGCCGCCCCGAACTCTCCGAGCCCTCACACGAGACGATCCTCCCCGGCGGCCCTGGGGCAATCATATCTGTTTATTATTCTGCCAGCACTGCGTGTCGAGAGAGAGCGCAATGGGGCTGTTTTCAGTACACTGGTCTCGGAAAATTCGAATATCAAATAAATAAATAAACAAAGAGTCGTAGAAAATCCAAAATCCAAATCGCAAACATAGAAACCCAAACACACACAGCCACGTTGCATAGGAGAGAGCAGGAGGTGAAAGGAAGTCAAAAAAAAACGGACACCTCTACTCACTACTGTGAGATGGGTAAAAAGGAACAGGTCCCCGCCATTGCGATCTTTGTGCAGGGTTCTTTGTGGTCGGAGACTAGCCGGGGTCGTCCTCCCGATGGGGGACTAGCACTAGCCGTCTTCCACATTTTGGTCCCTCGCGGGTCCCTGCTGCTCCTAATCTCTTCGTACATCCTCCTGCTGATCTCCCTTCTCCGCAACGTCCTGCTCCCTCCCTCGTCTCGCCCTGCACGACTGCTCCGCCTCACCGTCGTCTCTCTGCCCTGCGTCATCTGGTGACGGGTCCTCCATAGTCGGTTGAGGTCGCCGCCCTCCTCGTGCCTCTTCCCAACGTTCCCTCGGCGGCCGATGCCGTCTGGTCCGACTCCGCCGTCCCCGGGTCTGCCCTGCCCTCGTCTGCACTAGCAAAATTCGAATATCAAATATATGCACCTAATTTATTAAATAATCACTGTCACAATACCTCGAGGTACACAATTACACATATAAGCGAGAGACGCGCTCGGTCTCGGCCGGCGCCGACGCCCCCGGCCCGCCGAGGGGTTGGAGGGGACACGTCACACGCCCTCTGTGAGCCCCCTCTCTCTCCGCGCTCTCTCCCTCGCTCTCTCCACACCATGCTGAGACTCCACACAGTCGACACACACACTCTCTACTCTCTCCTGTCTCTCTCTATCCGGTGCGACCACTCTCTCTCCGGCGCGACTCTCTCTCTCTCTCTCCCTCTCCCTCTCCCTCTCTCCCTCTCTCAAAGCTCTGTCTGTCGCCCCCCCCCCCCCCCCCCGGGGGGGCACAGCGGCGGTGCGGGCAGCGAGGCCAGCGGGCACTGAGGGAGGGTGTAGAGGATGTAGAGTGTAAAGCGCTGTAGAGCTGTAGAGCTGTAGAGCTGTAGAGCGCTCTGGAGCGCTGTAGAGCTGTAGAGCTCTACATCGGGCGCGGGACGAACTGCGTGCGTTGTAGAGCGATGTAGAGCGCGATTTTGCTGTAGAGTTTGTTGTAGAGGCTCTACAGCCAAACCGCCGGGAAGGCAGTGACTCAAAGAGGTCGAGTCGCACTAATGGGGTGTCTCCGAGCTTACTGGAGCTCTGATGGACGGCCCTGACTATCCCTGACACACAGAGAGTCACTCTGACGGCACACAACACCCTACAACTGCGTCATGACCAGCCTGCCGTGCGTCGCCGGTGGCGCATTCGTCGCTGTGCTTCTTTAGCAGGCGGTGGACTGTCGGCTGCGAGGACGGTCGCATTTGCGCGAGGCGAGGCGAGCATTTAGACGCGTTGCATGCGCCATGACTCGCGCCAGCGCGTGCGGGAGCTCCTGGCTGAGCGTTGAGTCCAAGCGAGTTGCGCTGGCCACGATCGCTACGCCGAGCCGAGCTGACGCGCCGAGGCGCCGGCCAGTCGCAGCCGCGAGGCATGCCACAGCAGCAGAGGCACCTGCCACCCATTGGGCGGGCAGACAGAAGGCCAGGGCAGCACTGGCAAGTGCAACGCGCCTCATGTCGGAGAGCGACCGTGCCTCGTTCGCCGCTTATGATGTAGAGTTTGTTGTAGAGATTTCACGTTGTAGAGCGCCTCTACATCGCTCTACAACGGAGGCAGTTCGTCACGCGGTGGATGTAGAGCTCTACAGCTCTACATTGCTCTATAGCGCTCCAGAGCGCTCTACATCTCTACAGCTCTACAGCGCTCTACACTCTACATCCTCTACACCCTCCCTCAGAGCGGGCAGCGGCACCGGAGAAGTATGTACCTGTGTGTTTGTTGTAACTTTCCTTGAAACAAGACGCCGTCTTTGGAAAAAAAACATAGCGGCCTCGTCTCCCAATACACATATATACGCTGGCTACAAGTTTCTCCGAGACCTCGGGAGCGGGCAGTTATTCTTCAGTTATTCACAGTAGTAGGGTGATAAGTAAGAAACAAGAAAGAACCTCGCATGCGACGACAGTGAGGGTGTGAGAGACAGACCCAGGGAAGGTCTTTCACTACCTTACAGCCCCTGCCTGAGCTCACACCTCGGCAGTGTGGGCAGCGCAGTGTGGATTTCACTAAGTCATGCCCCAGCTGAGTACCCTGGCGAGCGAGCGGCGCCTTTGGCCCAGCCGGAGCCGACCCTCGGGCAGATTCCTGCCCGCTGCCGCCAGACATCGCGAGCAGCGGCTCACGCCGTGCGAGCTGCAACCGCGGCAGTGATGCACTGTGGATGCCGCAAGCCGGAAAGGCGTGTGCGCCCGACGAAAGCAGGACCACTCAAGTGGATTTTATGAAACGCTACATGGACGATGTGATTACGATAACTGCAAAGGACGATAGTGTGTGGGATGTCGACCGCTTTCGGGAGGACTTCCGCCGTTCTGAATGCTCCTGGGCTCCTTTGAAGCTAGAGGCAGCAGAGAGCGCCCATTTCTTGGAAACGACTCTCGAGCTCGACCCAAGCGGAAGCTTCCGGACGAGACTCAAGAACGTGAACGAGGAGTGCGAGGCGGTACCCCGGGTGTGGCGCTACCATCGTTGGGATAGCTTCACATGCGCGAAAATGAAGGAGGGAATCGTTGTTGGATGACTGCTCAAGGTTGTCGCAATGGCGAGCGATGACGAGGGATTCACGCTCAGCGTGACGAGCAAGCTCAGGGAGTTTACGGCGCTCGGATACCCCTCACACGTGCTTAATGGGGCTATCGGGCGCGCGTTTGCCCGGACAAGAGACGAGCGGCTCCTTCGGGCCAGACTATGTTCACAACGGTGGGAGGCCAACCTCTAGCCATGTGAACCAAAAAGAAAAAATATATTCTCAAAGCCAGTCAGAGCACCGTCCAAAGGCGGGTGCTGTCGACTAAGGGACAATCTTGTCTGTCGGCAGCCGAACTTGTGATGGCAGATGGGACACCCTGGAATCCAACTGCGTACTACTTGGCTAGCACGCTATTGGCATACCGACGGCTAAGGCCGAAATCGGTTCACACCTGCTCTTGCAGGTGTGAACACAAAGGATTCGCTGTATCTACTCAGCTGCTCCGCTTACACTTACCTGTAGGTAGGTAGGTAGAAAGGTGAAGAACAGCCAGGCTCGGACTGGACACCAACGCGGTATGGGTGGACGCTGGACAGATGATGACGACACGCACGAGCGACACACAGACACAAACAAGCTCACAAGACACACAGCCAGCGGGCTGCCACACACCCTGAGTCGGCTTACACATAACTCAAGGCCATATCCTCCCTGTCGCCCCCCCCAGCACTCCACGGTGCCAAGAGAACAAACAAGGGCACAACGACACAACAGACGACAGGAAGTGACATGCGAGGCTAGAGCAGGCTTGCTCTACCTCCAGCAATCTCTCCGGCCGGCGAGGCACGGACGAGACCGTGTGTGGGGTCTAGTGAGGTGTCTATGGACGCCCTCCTCAGAGGCTAGCTGCCTGCGGCTAGCCCTAATCTCGCACTCACAGGCGATGACAATCCAATGTATGAGTGTATGCAAGCAGAGGCGCGTGTGCTAATTCTAGGCCGCACGTCGTGGCACTATGACGGAGGTAGACGTGCGACCGCAGCGCGCCCACCACAGTCTCGGTGGTGCGCGCGTGTTAGCGATAGAGTTGCGGGGAGAGCCATGCCCGACTTTTCGAAGGCGAGCCCCACGCCACGGATGCCAGCCGTGCCTTCGCGGGAGTCGTCTCACGAGCCGCGCCCCGTCGGCACTGTCCCCAAGTAGCCCCGCCTTGGCGGCACACACTCTCGACCAGGACAGTCCGGCCTCCGGGAACGTGTCGCGCGCCGGCGACGATTGCGGCGTGGTCGTTTTGAAGCGAAGATGGCACGACCACCGCCCTGCTTCGCAGACCGGGCAAGGAGGGGGCTGCTCCCGTTCCGCGAGGAACAGGAGGTCTCCCCCCCTCCCCCGGCCTGAGCAGCGACGTGTGGAAGGCAGCCCCTTGAGTCGAGGGCGGCGCGACCATTGCCCTGCCTCAAAGGCCGGAGGCCTGATCAGAGCAGATGTTCGCGCCGGCCCGCTCCGCGCCGCCCGCCGATGCGCCGCGCCGCCGCCTCGCGCAGCCGCCGCGCCGCGCCCCGCCCGATGATTACCTGTTGGAGGTATTTTCTTCTCAATAACAAGGCTGTGAAGTGTGTCGATCCGCGAACGATATCGGTGTCGAAACACGCTCCGACAGCGCTCACAGCTGCACACACGGGGCAGGTTGTGCCGGCATGTTTTCCAGCGGCAGCGAGTCTGCGCCCTTCCGCTGGCGGCCCGCGCAGCCTCCAGCAGAGGCGGGATCCACCGTGATACAGCCGCAGCGCCCACAAGCACCACCGCCGTTGGCGCCTGTCACAGAGCGGCAGCCCCTGGTGCCGCTGCGAGGCTTTGGCAAGCGCAACGCTTCAGGGATGTTTGCTGCCTACCTCCCGCCGCCGCCACCTGCTCTGCGGGCTGGACAGCCTGTCGCCGGTGATGCGAGTCGGCCGGCGATGCCGCCCCTCTTCGACTTTGGCGACGACGAATTGCCGGTCGACGACCCGACCTTCATGGAAGAGATCGCGCGCATCGAGCGAGGACATGCTCAACAAGTGGGCGCCGGCGACAGCGGCCCTCTGCCGCCGCTTCGGCGGCGCCTTGCCTTCGAAGCGAAGCGCGCGCAGGCAGGCGCCTCTTCGCTGGACCCGATTCCGCCTGCGCCGCTTGCCCGCCAGCACGGCGCAGTCCGGTCGCCCTTTGGGCGGCCGCAACTACCGCAGGCGGCTGCCGAGGCCTCAGTCGCTCCAGCGCCGTGCGGCCCCGCCTCTGGATCGAGCTGGGAGTTTGCTCCAGCGACGCTCTTCAGTCTTGCCGATCCGCCTCCTCCGACCCTCCCCCCGCCAGCGCGAGCAGCTCCCACTGCAGCGCGAGGCCACGCTCCCACTGCAGCGGCCGGGCCTCTCGGCGAAGCGGGCGAGCGCGGATCCGACTACTCCGACCTGGTTGAGTCGTGGCTCGACGAGAAGCTGCGGCCGCACCAGCGGGAAGGCGTCCGATTTCTTCTCAAGGCGCTCGTCGATGGCAACTCGCCGCTGGGGGCGCCGAGCGGAACGGCTGGCGCCTGCTTTGGTGCGATCCTCGCGGACTTCATGGGCTTGGGCAAAACGCTCACATCGCTGGCAACGATTCACGCCATGCTGCGTGGCGGCTACCTCGGCGGGCCGCGCGGACACCGCCGCAAGGCGCTGCTCCTGGCGCCGCCGAGTTTGCTCGGGCAGTGGAGTGGCGAGATTACCAAGTTCTTCGGCGGGCGCTTGCCTCACGCGTTGGCGGTCGCCAGCCAAGGGGGGCGCAAGGCGATACACGCCCTGCAGGACTTCAAGCACTCGGGAAAGCATCTGCTGCTCACGTCGTACGATTTCGCGATACGGCCAGAGGCCATGGCGGAGTTGTCGTCGATGTCGATCGAGCTGCTCGTGTGCGACGAGGGCCAGCGGCTGAAGAACCACAAGGCCAAAACGTTCACGCTACTGCACGCGCTCGCATGCAAGCGGCGCCTGGTGCTTACTGGCACTCCGCTGCAGAATGACTTGTGGGAGGCCGAGATGTAGCCGAGATGTAGCCGAGATGGTAGCCGAGATGTAGCCGAGGTATAGGATCGCTGCCCGCGTCCCTGCACCGTGCTCCTCGTGCACGCCCGAGCCCCGACCCCCTCTCCCCCCACGCCCCGCCGCGCAGTTCTTTTCCCTGCTGACCTTCGTCGGTGCCGGCCCCTTTGTGGGCTCCCGGGCGAGCTTCGCCTCCACCTTCGTCAAGCCCATCGCGCGCGCGCAGGATGGGGCGTCAGACGGGAGGGAGGCCAGCCGGGCCGACAAGGAGTTTGCCGCAGCCAAGCTGCTCGAGCTCTCTCGCCGGCTCGAGACAGTGATGCTCCGGCGCGGCGCAGAGATCAACGAGAAGTCGCTGCCTCCCCTC
This sequence comes from Emiliania huxleyi CCMP1516, assembly GCF_000372725.1. NCBI lineage: Eukaryota > Haptophyta > Isochrysidales > Noelaerhabdaceae > Emiliania > Emiliania huxleyi. The sequence continues at coordinate 1,771,579 of NW_005198966.1, forward strand.
GTCTCGCTGGTGATTGTCGTGCGGCTGACGCCGCTGCAAACCGCACTCTACTCCTTCTTTCTCGAGAGCCGCCGCGAAACGCTCCGAGCCGGCTGCGGGAGCAGCAGGTCTCGATCTGACGCCGCGTTCGCCGCCATTGCCCAGCTGCAAAAGGTCTGCGCGCACCCCTTCAGCGTCTTCTTCGACCACAACGACCTGGTTGCACGCCGGCGAGCCGAGACGGCTGCTCGGCGGCCGGAGGCGAGCGCAAGCTCGGCCAGCTGCCCGTTGGGCGTCGACGGCCTCAACTCGTGGTCAGACGACGACGATGACGAAGCCGGCGGCAGCAGCGACGATGCGAGCGGCGGTGTCGTCTGGCCAGACGGCTTCGATCCGCAAAACAGCGCCGGCCTGTGGGCGTGGTCGGGCAAGCTCCTGGTGCTCCGCGAGCTGCTGCGCTCTTTCCGCGCGCACGGAGACAAGGTGGTGATCGCGTCGAATTTCACATCCATGCTGGACCTTCTCGACGACATGTGCATGCAGCTGCGCTGGCCGGCGGCGCGGCTCGATGGGAAGGTGCCGGCGGCCCAACGCACCGCCATGGTCGACGACTTCAACCGCCCCAACAGCGGGAGCTTCGTGTTCCTGCTCTCAACCAAGGCTGGCGGCACGGGGCTCAACCTCGTCGGCGCCTCGCGCCTCGTCATCATGGAGCCGAGCTGGAACCCGGCCCTCGACAAGCAGGTCTGCGGGAGGGTGTGGCGGACGGGCCAGACCGCTTCGTCGGTCCACACGTACCGCATCGTATCGGCGCTGACGCTCGAGGAGCGGATGTACGCGCAGCAGCTTCGCAAGACGGAGGTGGAGGCGGGCATCCTCGACAAGCGCCGGAGCGACCCCTCGGCCGGACAGGGCCGCGCCATCGGCGAGCACCACATCGACGGCCTTTTCCAGCCCTTCGCGTCCGTTTGGAGCGACGTCTTCGAGCAGCTGGGCGACGCGCAGACGCGGACCGTCGAGCACCTGCCGCACGCGCTCCTCGAGGGCGCGGCCGGCCTCGACGGCGGGCGCTGGATCTCGCACATCCATACCATGCCGCCTCCCGCCACCACGGGGTGAGTGAGAGAGGCAGAGAGAGCTCGCAAGAGAGGCAGAGAGCTCGCACCCCATGTGGGGTGCTGCCCCCCCCCCCCCCCCACCTCCCCCCCGCGCGCGCTCGCGCTGCGCAGCGCAGGCCGCAGCTGCGAAACATGATACGTGAACTGATGTGTGGAGTGGATGGATCGATCTGTAGATAGCCCCTCTGCACCTGTGTGTGTTGATATTGTACTGTTAAGCTGTGAGAACAATAGTTTCTTCAGCAACCCAAAATAAATGATCGCCCTTCGGGCACCATCTCAGTTCTCACGCGCCCCTATTGCCTATACCGGCGCGGTACCGGGCACCCCAACACTCCCACACGCCGAGCCACGCACGGCCGGCCCCTCTCAACTCTCATGCCCTTCTCCACGCACGCCGCGGACGGTAAAAATCCCCGCACAGCGATGCAGCCCGCACTCCGCGACAGTCGCCTGCCTCACGTCGAGCCCGCGCCTGTGCCGCACGCAGCTTGTGCGCACTGTATTATCCTCGGTATTTCTTTTTTGTTGCCACAAAAATAAAACAAAAAACTTTAAAACAAAAACTTCGCCGCCTCCTCGAGCAACGCCCCGAAGCGCCCATCACCAGGGGGCAAGTGTGTGTAGCACCTTCGACCCGCCCATCTCTCTCTCTCCGAAAAAGAAAGGAGATTTTTTGCCGAAATTCTTTTGGAAACCGTTCAATGCCAGCCACCAGGGGGCAAGTGTGTGTAGCACCTTCGACCCCGAAATGAAGGTCACCACACCAAACCGGGCGCTAGGAGAGGTGAACTGAAGGCTGAGACAACGGAGGCTGAGCCTGAGTGGGCGCCCGCGCGCCCCCACACAAGCACGCCTCTGTCCTTCGGCCCACTCCGTCGATCGTCCGGGGGTGACCGTGCATAGCCATAGCGCCACCAAACACCAACACCGAATTAATGCCCACACCGCCCGACCCCCCTCTAGGGATAGCAGTGCGCATCCCTTCCCGGAGAGGTAGGAGGGGGGGGGGAGGGGGGGGGAGATCAGAGAGCCAAGAGCCCAAGACAGGGAGTACCCCCGACGGACGCGAGTCGGAGGGAAAGCGAGACGAGAGATTCAAGGCGAACTTCATCGCCCGTCCAGGAGCCCCGCGATATTAGCAACCCCTGGTGCAGTCGGTCTTCGGATCAGCGGCCAGCTTCCCACTTAGGGGTTAGGGCAGGGAACCCCCAGCGACGCTAGTGTGGCCTACGGTAGCCTCAGCTTGTACGCGATTCCAGGGCAGGGGGGAGAGGCGCGCCGCGCCAAGGGGGACAAGCGACGGGAGGGGGAGAGTCGTGTCTTTCGCAGAGTAAACAGCAAAAAAATTGAGATTGTACTGTTCACTAATTTGAATCAATGCATACGGCATACGCCTAGTTTGGCCTCAAATCACCCGAGAGTCCCAACCGCGTCCCGCTCCCGGGGACCACCCGCCGGGGGTGCTCTCTGACCTCTCTGGTCATGTGCGCTACAAAACCTCCCGCCGCTGAGATGGGATGGGATGGGATGGGATCTCGGTCAACGGGGTGGAGGGCGGGGTCCCGGAGGAAGGAGATGCTGGTGTGTGTGCCGTGTGCTAGTTAGTGATCTCAGGCCCAGTGAGGTAGTGCACGAGACTCTATCCTGGATCCTGCTGAACAACCTCCTCTTGTAGCTCGATCGGTCACACCGCCATCACCGCCGACGTCTCCCAGTGAGACGATGGAGAGGGGGGACGACACTGCTTCAGCAGCGTGCACCTCGATCCTGTACCGTGTTTGTTATGACCCCCCCCCAATGAACACACCAGTGAGGGAGGGCGAGACGATCGAGGGGTCCCGTACCATGCGGAATCGACCCTCTCCAGTGCTCAAGTGCTCAAGTTAGTTAGGAAGGGGAAGAACAGCCACAGCCAGGCTCGGACTGGCACCGCCAGCGCGGGCGGCGTACGGGCGGGCGGGCGGGTATTGATTGGGTGCGGGTGGACGCAAGACAGGAGATGACGGCACCCTGGAGCGACAGAGACACACAAACTCACGAGACACTCAGCCCCGCCAGGTAGCTGGGGGCGAGGGAGGGAAAAGAAATATATACTCGAAGGCGCTCTCAAAAAAGAAATGCACCGCGACGCCCCGGCGACGCGACGAATGTCACTCGCTCTGGACGCGCCTCCCACATTCTGGGCGGCGACGCTCGACTCTGACGCCTACGCCACGCAGCGCCTGCCACGCGGCTCCGTGCTTGTTCTCACCTCCGCCTCCACAACCGGCGAGAGCGCCTCGCTCTGGGTGTCGTCGGGAAGTGACAGCGGAGGGAGCGGCTTCCTCCTTGGAACCCTCTCCGCCGACGGCGTGTCGCACATGGAGCTGCAGCAGCCATTTGCTGGCGACGTGACTTTCTTCCGACGCGGGGCTGGAGCCATCCAGATTGTGGGCCACCTGCGCGGCGAGGCTCCGCCACTCGAGTCATCGTCTGCAAAGGGTGCGAGCCACGGCGAGGCGGCCGACGAGGAGAGAGAGGTGAGCGGCCCGGAGGACGGCTCGGAGGACGGCTCGGAGGTCGGCGAGGAGATGACACCCGAAGAGGTGCGGCGGGAACTGATGAGCCGAGGGATCACTGAGCTCCGCGATACGTGCAACGAGATGGAGCTCAGCGCAGAGGGACCCAAATCGGCGCTGGTGTCGCGCATCATCGACGCGCTCCTCGAGGACGAGAGCGAGGACGGCGAGGAGAAGGAGGAGGAGGAGGGCGAGGAGGAGGAGGAGGAGGAGGAGGAGGAGGAGGAGGGCGAGGAGGAGGAGGACAGCGACGACGACAGCGAGGAGGGGGAGGAGGAGGAGGAGGAGGAGGCGGCGGCGGCGGCGGCGGCGGCGGCGGCGGCGGCGGCGGCGGCGAAGCCTGCGGCCTCCAAGCGAGCGGCGCCTCCCGCCGCCGCGCCGGCGCCGGCAGCGAAGAAGGCCAAGCCAATGGAGGAGGCCAAGCCAGAGCCCAGCGCTGAGCCGGCCGCCTTTGCTGCCGCCAAGCGCTTCTCGGGTGCGAGGCGCGGCTGCGTCTTCAAGAAGGGGCCGCAGGGCCTCGGCTACTACCGCGATGAGCCGCCTCGCCCCACGACTGCACCACGCGGCGCGGCGGCGGCTGCCCCCGCGGCGGGGGGCTGGCGCAAGCTGGGCGCGGGCATTGAGTGCTTGGAGCTCTCCAAGGCGGCGCTGTCGGGACCGGGCGCCTCCAAAGGCGCCAAAGTCCGGGTGAAGTATGCAGGCACCCTCACCACCGGCCGCCAGTTCGACGCGGGCCAGATCTCTTTCAAGCTCGGCTCTGGAGAGGTGCCCCTGCCGGCCCGGGTCCCTCTGCCCACGCCCGCTGCTCCACCCCACGTCGCCCCTCCCGCCACGCCGACAGGTGATCAAGGGCTGGGACTTCGGCATCGAGGGTATGAAGGTTGGCCAGCGCCGCCGGCTGAAGATTGCGCCACAGCTCGGGTATGGCGCTCGCGGCGCGCCGCCCGACATCCCGCCGAACGCCACGCTCCTCTTCGAGGTCGAGCTGCTCTCGCTGGGCGGCGGCAAGGGCGGCGGCAAGGGCGGCGGCAAGGGCGGCGGCAAGGGCGGCGGCAAGGGCGGCGGCAAGGGGCACGGGCGGCGTCGGTGAGCCGGGGACGTTGGACAGATTGCCAGGAACGGTATTGTGAAGGGTCGGGCAATGTGGCAGGACTAGCTGTTGGGTCTCGATCGTGTCAGCAGTCAGGTCGTCCCCAGGCATGCAGAAAAATAAGTGAAGGAAGGAAGTCCGGGATATGTGCGGGTGGAGTCGTGGAGACGAGAGGAGAGGCCCGCGCGCCACGCCAACGGGGGCCAACACGTTGGGCCAGGTACCAATTTTGTCGAATTTATCCTCAAAATCTGCAGGCGCAGAGCGCCTGCGAAAATTTTGAAGAAATTTGCAGTCGGGCCTGATTTTTATCAAGATCTTTCAAATTTGCGGTGTGGAGTTGGGGGGTGGGGTTATAGCTATAGGTTAGGGTTATTAGGATTAGAGGGTTAGGGTTAGGTAGGGTTAGGGTTAGGGTCAGGGTTAGGGTCAGGGTTAGTCTTGTTGTGTCTGTATATGCCAGCGTTGCAGGGTTCTGCGCTGGGATCTGGCCCCAACGCCGACGAGTTAGACTCAGCACCGCACGCTGACCTAGGGTTAGGGTTAGGGTTAGGGTTAGTCTTCTTGTGTTTGTATGCCAGCGTTGCAGAGTTCTGCGCTGGGATCTGGCCCCAACGCCGACGAGTTAGACTCAGCACCGCACACTGACCCCACCAAATGCCGCCTCAGGGCGCCAGGCCGCCAGCCACCTCTTACACGCGGCCGGCGCCCTCTCGCGGCAAAAGGGTCGAGCGAGCGGGCAGAGTCGCGATGTCTGCGCACCCGCGTGCCGATGGGCGCACGCAACCGAGAGAGGCCCTGTCGCGCCGCCAGTAGCGTTCCGCACTCCCCACGCCACCAAATGCCGCCTCAGGGCGCCAGCCACCTCTTACACGCGGCTGGCGCTCTCGGACGCGGCAAAAGGGTCGAGCGAGCGGGCAGAGTCGCGATGTCTGCGCACCCGCGTGCCGATGGGCGGCACACGCAACCGAGAGAGGCCCTGTCGCGCCGCCAGTAGAGCGTTCTCCGCACTCCCCACGCCACCAATTGCCGCCTCAGGGCGCCAGCCACCTCTTACACGCGGCCGGCGCCCTCTCGCGGCAAAAGGGTCGAGCGAGCGGGCAGAGTCGCGATGTCTGCGCACCCGCGTGCCGATGGGCGGCACACGCAACCGAGAGAGGCCCTGTCGCGCCGCCAGTAGCGTTCCGCACTCCCCACGCCACCAGATGCCGCCTCAGGGCGCCAGCCACCTCTTACACGCGGCCGGCGCCCTCTCGCGGCAAAAGGGTCGAGCGAAAGGCAGAGTCGCGATGTCTGCGCACCCGCGTGCCGATGGGCAGCAACCGAGAGAGGCCCTGTCGCGCCGCCAGTAGCGTTTTCTCCGCACTCCCCACGCCACCAATTGCCGCCTCACAGGGCGCCAGCCACCTCTTACACGCGGCCGGCGCCCTCTCGCGGCAAAAGGGTCGAGCGAGCGGGCAGAGTCGCGATGTCTGCGCACCCGCGTGCCGATGGGCGGCACACGCAACCGAGAGAGGCCCTGTCGCGCCGCCAGTAGCGTTCTCCGCACTCCCCACGCCACCAATTGCCGCCTCAGGGCGCCAGCCACCTCTTACACGCGGCCGGCGCCCTCTCGGACGCGGCAAAAGGGTCGAGCGAGCGGGCAGAGTCGCGATGTCCCTGCGCACCTGGGTGTTCGCCGCCTCTATCCTTGTGTCAGTAGGCGTCGCAATCAGTCGCAATTTTTTTCTCGTATGCTTGCCGAGGTGCAGTCGAGCTCTACCGGTGTGGGATGTGGTGTAGGGGTTGTAGAGACCACACACTCCAAGCTAGAAGCGATAATACGCACTACTTCGGTCTGCACAGCATCTTCCCCCACCGCTCACCCAACCAGCAGAGACCGGCCCTCCGGGCAAGCATGCTTGTGGTGCGCTGGTGCGTGTGGCAGCCTTCGCAGAGCCACACCGCGGCCTTCTGGCGCTGCGTGCATTCCCGGTAAGACTTGCGGCTAAATAACACCGCCCCGTCCGGCTTGACATGGTCCCACCCGTCGCGTCGGGCATCTTGTCGGCCGTCGGCACGGCATCCGGCGCGTCGTCACCACGCAGCCCGTCTGGTTCACCGGGCCTGAGTGCACAGTATCGAGCCAGCCAAGCTCCACCGCTAGCGCCTGGCAGGAAGCGCACTTCCCGCCGCCCGTATAGTACCCAACATGCCGGCCATGGAGCCGTCGAGGCTTAGGCAGTGATGTCGGCTCCATCCAGCAGACGGGCCGCGAGGGGTGTGCAAGTCCCAGAACGGTGCGCGCCGTGGAGGGCGCGGAAGAGCAATTGACATCGATTGTCGGACTTTGGGGTTGCAGTACGGACTCCGTACTACAACTCTCTAGTCGGATGAACGGTGTCAGACGCTCCTGCGCGCCCCCCACGGTGCCTGACGTGCGCCTTGGCTCGTGCAGCAGACGGGGCGCGAGTCGGCAAAACGCAGTAATCTCGCTGAGTCTCACCGCCCCAGGCTCTAGAGGTGGAAATACCGACCTTCCTGGCACGGCATGACATGCCCCTACTGGCATGCCAAGCAAGGGCTCGCGGGTCGAGGTTGTTCTCGCGCCACACCACCCTGCCACCGTTGCCACCGAAGGCAACACGGTGCTCCGAAACGGCCACTTAAGAAGCGCCTTTTGCGGCTATTGCTCAAAACTTCGGGAGAGAAGGCCTACATATTATGACTTCATCCATGCGCCTGGTGTATGCGGGCTGTGGAACAGGACATATCACGGTCGGTGGCGCCGATAATGACCTCCGGAAATCCTCGCAATCGGCTCGGATGGGGTCCACCGGGCGGGACCAATCTCGAGCCCTCTCCGTAGCATCACGAGCCGGTGTGTAGTGAGCTTGAAGACCCGAGATAAGTGCGGTCTGGACAGCTCAGGCTTGCTACTGATGGGCCTTGGGCCAGGAGAGCAACAGAGAAGGCGAGCTCGTGAGCTGAGAGGCTGGAGAGTCCGCGTGTGACCTTGTCGCGAAGCAGGTGCCACGAAGCGCTATTTCCTGCTCTCAGCTTACCACCTCGCCTTCTCTGTCGCTCTTCTGGCCCAGGCCTACCAGGAGCAGGTCTGAAGTGTGCCAGACCGCACGAATATTGGGTCTTCAGGCTCATACCGGCTCGTGATGCCACGGAGAGGGCTCGAGATTGTCTCCGGTGGACCCCATCCGAGGCGATTGCGAGGATTTCCGGAGGTCATTACCGGCGCCAACGACCGTGATATGTCCTGTTTCGCAGCCCTCATGTACCAGGTGCATGGATTCAGTCATAATATGTAGGCCTTCTCTCCCGAGGTTTTGAGCACTAGCCGCAAACGGCGCTTCTTGGCACTTCAATTCATCTTCATCGCGACACGTCCAGGTGCCGACAAAGCGGCTTCCCATCTCACCACCTCGCCTTCCCTGCCGCTCTCCTGGCCAAGGCCCATCAGTATCAAGCCTGAGCTGTTCCAGACCGTCCTTATTTTGGATGATGAAGCCCACTCTTGGCCCTGGTAGCCGCTGGCTCGCCACTGCACTCGGCTCCTCTGAAGGTGTCTCGCGCTCTCGCCACGACAGCACGCCGACGGCAAGCTTTGACGTCCACCTGGTCGACCTGCTGTGGACACAGCCGCCCCTCACATGCAGCTCGTACCATGACTCGACACCGGGCCCGCTCAGCTTGGTCGTGGCGGCGTGTGTGAAGGATGCGCGGCCGAGCCGCTGGCTGGCGCCGCTTGAACGTCCGAGATGGCCACAGCACAGGCGGCACGCGCTGTCACGCCTGGCGTGCGCGGCCGCGGTGGGTAGGCTCGATGTCGAGGCACGCTTGGCGCTCGAGAGGAGCGGCTCCGGGCTCGGCATCGGCGGGTGTGGCGAGCTCGCGCCGCAGTCAGCTCGGCGTGGACGTGTCCTGGTGATTCACGGCTATTCTGTGCCAAGTCCCAAGACGGACACGCTTTGACAATCAAAAATTGTCGGCGTATACACGCCGGCCAGGAGCGGGAGCGCCAGAGAGAAGCCAAAAAGCATGACAAGCAAAGGATCTCTCTAACGCCGCGGTCAAAGGAGACCGACGGACCTTGAATTTCGGCGGCGTCGAAATTCACACAAGACTGTGAACACACCCACAGGACGCCGAGTACAAGACAATACGAAAGGAGTATACTCAGGCAGTCAGGGACGGGTGAGTTCAAGAACATATTAAGAGCACCTAAAGGAGCAAGGCATAGCTGTGAAGTGGTTTCCACTGACAAAAATCTACCTCAAAATTTGCGGCCGCCCCTCGAAATTTGCTGATCAAAATTTGCGGTGGCCCGGATCGAAACCTGTACTTTGGCCAACCAACACGGAGCTCCAAGGTCCAGCGGGTCCCCACTGCCCACACCGCGGACACGAGAAGCCATGGCGGCGGCAATGGGATTGCCTGTTGCAAGAGCCGAGGAAGTCATCCGGAACGTAGCACGCGGAGCGCACGAGAGCGGAAACTTCGCAGCAGGTGTCGTAACCACGGCGCAGGGAGGGGTGCCCTCGGTCGGGCCGACAGACCCAACGTAAAGGAAATTAGCGAAGTTTGGTTTTTGTTGCGAGCTGAGATGGCAGGGCTGGGTGGGCGGTAAGCCGTCATTGCCCGGCGCTGCTTGCAGCGCTCTGGGTGGTAGTGGCGGCGCTCCAAGAGTGGTGCTCTTGGGAAGAGGTTCCTCCTTTCCGCTCCCCCCCCGCAAGGCGCGAGACACACAGGAACGGCAACTGGGGTCCGTTCTGACTAAGCTCTAAGTTTACTAGTGCATGTGCATGCACATGCACATGTACATGCAACACGTTCTGGCCCTCGCCATTCTGATCATTCCTGGAACACCCTCGGACCGACCCAGGTGGCCGGCCGGGTAAAACCCGGGCGGGATACCCGAGAATTCTCAGGTATACCCGAAAAACCGGAGCGCACACCCAGGGTACCCTCTCCGAGGCCCCACAGGTGGCTCTTTCGAGGACTCGCCAGGCTCTGCTCCAAGAGACCAAGAGAGAGCGCGCGTCAAGGAGGGCAACGCGCGATGTGTTGTGGCGCCAGGGTGTGGTGGCAACGACGACGGCGCGCGCGCGCCTCCACTCGCCAGGCCTCTGGGGCTGGACCCACAAAGGACCGGTCCCGGTTCCAGGCGCCAGGCTTGAGAGTGTTTGCTGTTTGTGCGCGCTCTGCAACGAAAAAACATCATGTTAGCCAAGTTTCAGGCGTATTTTAGCAGCGAGGCAACGGCGCTCGAGAAGTCGGCGTACGCCGTCATCGGCAGCGCCATGCTGATGTTCAGCACGTTTGCGCTCGTGGGACCCCGCTGGCTGCCTGCGTGCGACTTGACCCAGCGGGCAGAGCTGTTTCCGAACGCGCATTACGGCGCTGATCGCAGCCCGTGCTGGTACCGGCGATATGCGCAGCTCGGCGGGCTGAGCAGCTTCGAGGCGGACATGTGCCGGCGGCTGCTATTTGCGCTCCTGTGCGGCACACTCCTCGGCACCGAGCGGTCAACCTCCAGTACGCCAGCGCCGGTCAAGTCGATGTGCATGGTGACACTCGGCGCCTGCATATGCACCATCTGCTCTATGTTCAGCGAGCTGAATGGCCCCCTCTCCTTCGACGCAGCCCGTGCCACCGCGCAGATCCCAAAGGGGGTGCGGCCCTAGCAGCAGCCGCGCAGTTAGGAGCCCCCAACCGGGCCTAGCGGCCCTCCCCAGGGGGCCTGCGGGAGCTCGAGCCGCTCTTCCCGCGGGCAGGTCGGCTTCATCTGCAGCGCAGTCCTCTGGCGGTCTGGAGGCGGCTACACGAACGCCGTCCTCAAGGGGACAGTCTCGTCAACCTCCTTCTGGGCAGGCGCCGCCGTCCGGGAGACAACTCGGCTGCACCTCGCTCAGAACCTCCGTCGGATCTCGGCCGCACCTCGGCTGCACCTCGCCACCCTCCCTCGTGCGCAGGCGCCGCCATCGGCGCCATGGCGGGCGGAGGCATGTGTGTGCCGCCCTAGCCGCCGATGCGCCTGTGCAGACCCCTCCTCGCCCCTCCTCGCCCCTCTGCGCCTCCTCGCCTCCTCAACCTCGCCTCCACCCTCCTCGCCTCCTCCGCCCCTCCCCGCAGCTACGGCCCGGCTCTCTTCGCAACCATGCTTTGCGTGACGGTGAACCAGCTCGGCAAGCGCGGTGCGTGGGCAGCCTCGCCAGCCGCCCGACACAGGGGCGCGGCCAGCACTCATCTGCCCCGCCCGCCCCGTCGCCGGCCAGGCGCCTTGCGGCCTATCGCGTCGGAGGCAAAGACCGCCCGCCTCTCAGCCCACTGCACACGCGTGTGCGCTTTCCGCACGGCGCGGTGACCAGAGACCTGCGGGGGAGGGCGGCACCCCTCGCTAGGCGGGAGATCCCGGCTCGATCTCGGCTCGATCTCGGCTCGATCTCGGCTCGATCTCGGGTAGGCGGGAGGCCTCCTCGCGCCGCTCACCGAGTCGCTGCTCGCCCCTCCCGCGGGGACACCAACCTCCCCCGGTGCTAGACCGGAGCTCGAGAGTGGCTGAAGCGAACCGAGCACGCGTCCGGGGAGGAGCTGTACAGTAGGCTGCTTGGGGCTTGGCAGAGCTCACAAGAACTATTACCCCCGGTACTGTGCACAATCATTACGGGAGCGAAGGGTGTGTGCAGTGTGGAGAGTAATGGACATCTCTGCGCTCAAGAACAGGAGATCGTTGGGGTAGAGATAGTAGATTAAGACTGGAACGCCCGGCAGGACGCTTCACCGCGAGGCGCGCGTGGCGGCACGCCGCGCGCGCAGGCCACCGAGCACGCGCTCGTGTTACCCGAGCAGGGGGCTGCTGTGCAGGCTGTGCATGCAGCCTGCACAGCAGCCCTGCCTGTTCTGAACATTCAGCCCGCATGCCTGCGCCCCTGCCGCCTCGCGCCTGACACGACGCAGATCCTGCACTGCACGAGGCGCGCGCGTGGCACGCTGCGCGCGCGGCCGCCATCCGTTCAGTCCGCTGTCCAGTCTGCCTGCACACAGCACAGAGCACATGCAAGGGACATGCACAACATGTACATGTGCACGCCGCGCAGTCCCCGCACGCCGCACAGCGATGCAGCCCGCACCCCGCGACAGTCGCCTGCCTCACGTCGAGCCCGCGCCTGCCGCACGCAGTACTGTGCGCACAGTATTATCCTCGGTATTTTTTTTGTCACAAAAAGAAAACAAAAGGACAAACGGCCGGTGCTAGTGAAATCATAATGGTCCCCCAAAAGAAAAACACACGAACCCCTATGGAGAACGCCGAGTGCCAGAACACCAGGGGGCAAGTGTGTGTAGCACCTTCGACCCCAAAATGAAGGTCGCCACACCAAACCGGGCGCTAGGAGAGGTGAACTGAAGGCTGAGACAACGGAGGCCGAGCCTGAGTGGGCGCCCGCGCGCCCCCACACAAGCAAGCCTCTGTCCTTCGGCCCACACCGGCGAATAACACGAGGATCGAATCAATGCCCTCACCACCCGACCCCCCTCTAGGGATAGTGCGCATCTCATCCCGGAGAGGGAAGGAGGGGGGGGGGGGGGGGGAGAGAGCCAAGAGCCCAAGACAGGGAGTACCCCCGACGGACGCGAGTCGGGGGGAAAGCGAGACGAGAGATTCAAGGCGAACTTCATCGCCCGTCCAGGAGCCCCGCATTAGGTAGCGACCCCAGGTTAAGAGCTAGGCTTCCCGACAGGGCAGGGAACCCCCAGCGCGCAGGCGGGGCCCACGGTAGCCTCGTGCAGTACGCGATACCGAGAGCTGGGGGAGAGGCGCGCCACGCCAAGGGGGACGAGTGACGGGAGGGGGAGAGTAGTGTCTTTCGCGGGATAAAACGCAATTTTTTTTAGATTAAGACTGGAGATCCTAGCGGATCTCTCACACGGACACGCCCAAGTCTCGCCAGTAGATCCCTCCTGTCCGGTTCCCCATTCAAGACTAAAGATCGAAGATTGAGATTGTGGATTGCAGATCGCTGAGCAGCAACACGGGCCAAAATGTGGAGATAGGAGATGGAGAATGCAGATTGTAGATCCTAGCGCCCAGCCATCCGCCCCAGATGTGAGATCGAAGATTGAAAATGGAGGTCGTAGATTGCTGCCGGCGGCGACAGTGGCCAAGTAGAAGATTGGAGATTGGAGATGAGAGGTGGTCAGGGTGTGAATGAATCCATAGCGCATCTCCTTGAAGGTTTGAGCCCCCCTCCTCCCCCGGGCCCCCGAATCGAGATTGGAGATTGGAGATGGAGATCGGAGATCTGACCGAATCCGGCCTAAGATGACGACGTTGGAGATTGGAGATTGAAGATGGAGATCGGAGATCTGACTGGATCCCCGGCCTAAGATGACGACGCTGTGGATTAGAGAGTATTGGAGATGAGGAGATCGGAGCCCACCCACCCCCTAGTGGTGTTGATAGATGTTTTATAGATTTTTGTTTTTCCCTGTGGTCTGTGCGCGGACGGCCCGGGGAGCCTTGGAGCACTTGGAGTGCAGTCATTAACCTCACATCCAGGGCCGGGGAGCCTGCGGCGCCATTTTAATCTGCGCTCCTCTTCATGGCCTGCGGCGCCTGGCTTGAGCTTGGAAGTGTAAACGAGTCCGCCAGGGCGGTCTGCAAACGGAGCGCGCTGCGCGCGCGGTCTACGGCGAACTTGTTGCCGAGTAGGCAGCGTGAACCACGATACCGCCCCCAGTTCGGCGTAGACCGCGCGCGCGCGCGCCGCAGCGCGCTCCGTGTTTGCAGACCGCCCTGGCGGACTCGTTTACACTTCCAAGCTCAAGCCAGGCGCCGCAGGCCATAAAGAGGAGCGCAGATTAAAATGGCGCCGGCCCGCAGGCTCCCCGGGCCCGTCCGCGCACAGAACCTTTATCCTTTAAAAACAAAAAAATCGATGAGACACCACTAGGGGCTGGGGGGCTCCGATCTCCATCTCTCCAGTACTCTTCAATCTCCAGCGTCGCTACATCTTAGGCCGGATCCAGTCAGATCTCCCGATCTCCATCTTCAATCTCCAATCTCCAACGTCGTCATCTTAGGCCGGATTCGGTCAGATCTCCGATCTCCATCTCCAATCTCCAATCTCCAATCTCGATTCGGGGGCCCGGGGGAGGGGGGGGGGCTCAAACCTTCAAGGAGATGCGCTATGGACTCATTCACAATGCAAAAGGATCTCCACCCTCTTTTCGCGCCATTTTGCAATCTCCAGTCGGCCCACACGATCTCTAGGCGCCTTTGGCGCAAAGTCAGAATCTCCACCTCTGTCGCAAGATCTCAAGCGACTGCACGCACCAACTCGAGATCTCAGACTCCTCTCGAGCATCTACACCGGAGAAGATTTGCCTCCACCAGTTCTTCAATCTACTGCTGCTCTTGGCAGGAGCCACTTATGAGATCTCTAAAAGGCAGCTGCGATCTACAGTCCAAGGATCTTCCGATGTTGCGCAGAGATGTCCATGTATGAGTGTGGAGAGCCTAGCGGCCGGCGCAAACGAAAGGAACTCGGGACCACCCCCGGAGAAGATCAATAAATAGAGCAGGCATCTCCGGGAGGCGGGAGAGATGAGCGACGCACGAACACAGCGGAGGCACAGGCGCGCACACACCCCGCCCGCCCGCCCCGCTCGCAGGGCGTGCATCACACAGGGACTGAGTGATTCCTCGGGTTTCTGGCGAGATCCGAGATGCGTTTCGCTTTGTAAATTCTGGTGTACCTGTGTTAGTGCCAGTGCGCGCCAGTCCCGTGCCCAGTGTAAAGAAAGAAAGAAAAAAAGGCCACAACCCAAGGGAGGGATGGAATGCACGCCGCCACCACACAGGGATTTCAAGGGTACCGGGGCCCGACGGATAGATGAATCCGGGGCACCCTCCGCTCGAATCCCTGGCTAGGGGTTCGAGGTGGCCCCCACCCTGGGGCCTCCCACATCAAAGGGACTGCGGCAGAAGACGCCCAATCTTGCACAAGTGCAAGAACCATACGTCCTCTGATAAACGCAGTATGGAAGATACAAAGAGACGGAGGAGCAACGAGCGCCCTGGCGTGAGCCAAAGACACTCCCAACTGCGCTCCGTCACCGGTGTCGCGGTCTCCCCCACTGAGGGCGATCTGCGGGGGGGAGTCGCGCCGCCGGCATGTATCTGTGCAACTGTGTTTTTGCCTTGTCCCGTTTGATGGAGCAAAGCCACGGGCCGCCCGCGCTTGAAGGCGGTCGCGCCAGGCGCGGGCGGCACTAGTTGCCGGCGATCCGCTTGGGCAGCGCCCGCGCTTGCATCTGGCTGGGTCTCCATAGGTCGCGTGGCCCGAATGCTCGAATTGAACGTCTCGCAAGCTGGCGTCGCTCGCGTAACTGTGGCAGGGCGATCCTCCCTTCGGTGGAAGGGAGATCTCTAGCCTCCTTCCTAACGAGGTTGCCCTCCGCCTGGCTGTTTGGCGACAGCGATTAACACCTCCGCAGTTGCGTGGGTCCGCGCCACAGGTAGAGACGTTGAGCTCGACAAAGTGATTTGGTAGTTGTTTCGGGCCATCAGTCCGACAGGAGAGGGCCAGCGGTCGCCTCCTCGAGCTGCCCATGCCTTCGCCGGTTTGGAGTTTCGTCGCCACCACCACCATGTGCGTCCAGGAAAAGGAGGGCTCCCCACTGAGGGCGGTCTGCGGGGGGAGCCGAGTCGCACGGAACGACCTCCTGATGGGATTGCCCCTCCCCACTTGAGGGCGATCTGCGGGAGGAAGGGCCCCACTTCTCCCCACTGAGGGCGATCTGCGGGGGGAGAGGTCCTGGATCGAACAAACCTTGCCTCCGCTCAGGACGGCTGACAAGGACGGCGACCACCGCATGGAGGCGTCCATTGATCCACTCGGGGGCTGGTCCCAAGGGCCACAGCTCAGGCCGAGCGGCCGCTGGTGCGACGACGAGGTCCTCCCGCCACGTGCTCGGCTACTCGATCGCGCACCACGGTGGTCCCGCCCACATACTCGGAGCGAGTCTCAACCTCCGCAGAGTAGTTCTGAAAAGAGTTGATCCTCAGGCAGGCCGGGAAACTCGAGCGGATAGTCTTCAGCATGTTAAGCACTTGTCGAGCGAGCAGGGCGGGATGACCGTCGCCCGCTCGCGGAGTGATGTGGCCGGCGGCGGCGGCGAGCGATGCGGCCCCCACGATGACACTCCCCATGGGATCGACGCGCGCTGCTGCCGTGAAGACGGGCCCCAGGCAGCGGGTCATGTCAGACAGGGCTGCGAATGGGACGTCGGCCGTAGGGTCGCAAAGTAAGAGCCCCGACCGTCATGTACTGCAAGAAGTCGACGGTCTTTGCCTCTGCAGATGGCACTGGTCCCAAGGGTACGATCGCCTCAGAGTACCCCAAGTCGCCCCACTGCAAAAGGAGCTCGGGCACCGGGATTTGGTGGGAATGCAGTGCCTGGACGCACACCGTCCGGAACGCATCCTCATCCACGTGCACCGTGCTGAACACGCCGAGGTCGGACAAGGCACCGAGAGGATGCGGCGCCACGCCGCGGCCAAGACGGCCAGCCGCAAGATGCTGAGTCTGTCAAAGTAGTTGGCTACAGCGGGATCGGGCTCACAGAACGGGAGAAGTCCACTGATGGCGGCCCACTACGGAATCTGGACCCACGACGGTTGCATCCCTGGAGGAGGAGGGGGCAGATTGAGGAAGGCCGGATTGCCCACCGCAGACCACGGAATGAAGCGCAGGGTAGAGGCTACCACTGTTGAGTCGACGGGCATCACCAATGGCTTTGCGGGATCGGGGTTCTGCTCGGCCGGAATGCTGAGCTCGGCGACGGCGAGGTCTGGCATCGCGGCGCTGGTCGTCTCGTCGAGGGCTGCCTCTCGACTCTACTCCCGCGTCACAACGAAGCACGAGAGCGTGCTCGACAGAGCGACAGCGCAGCGCACTGCCCTGAGGGAGGGTGTAGAGGATGTAGAGTGTAGAGCGCTGTAGAGCTGTAGAGATGTAGAGCGCTGGAGAGCGCTGTAGAGCGCTGTAGAGCTGTAGAGCTCTACATCCGCCGCGGGACGAAGCGCCTCCGTTGTAGAGCGATGTAGAGGCGCTCTACAACGTGAAATCTCTACAACAAACTCTACATCATAAGCGGCGAACGAGGCACGGTCGCTCTCCGACATGAGGCGCGTTGCACTTGCCAGTGCTGCCCTGGCCTTCTGTCTGCCCGCCCAATGGGTGGCAGGTGCCTCTGCTGCTATGGCATGCCTCACGGCTGCGACTGGCCGGCGCCTCGACGCGTCAGCTCGGCTCGGCGTAGCGATCGTGGCCAGCGCAACTCACCTGGACTCAACGCTCAGCCAGGAGCTCCCGCACGCGCTGGCGCGAGTCATGGCGCATGCAACGCTCAACAATGCTCTCCTCGCCTCGCGCAAATGCGACCGTCCTCGCAGCCGACAGTCCACCGCCTGCTAAAGAAGCACAGCGACGAACGCGGCACCGGCGACGCATGGCAGGCTGGTCATGACGCAGTTATAGGGTGTTGTGTGCCGTCGGAGTGACTCTCTGTGTGTCAGGGATAGTCAGGGCTGTCCATCAGAGCTCCAGTAAGCTCGGAGACCCCCCATTAGCGCGGCTTGACCTCTTTGAGTCACTGCCTTCCCGGCGGTTTGGCTGTAGAGCCTCTACAACAAACTCTACAGCAAAATCGCGCTCTACATCGCTCTACAACGCACGCGCCTCGTCACGCGGCGGATGTAGAGCTCTACAGCTCTACAGCGCTCCAGAGCGCTCTACAGCTCTACAGCTCTACAGCGCTCTACACTCTACATCCTCTACACCCTCCCTCAGGCACTGCCGTCCAGTCGGCGAAGGGACGGCTGCTGCGCAAAGTGATCAGTTCTAATGAATGTACCGGGGCCCGACGGATAGATGAATCCGGGGCACCCTCCGCTCGAATCCCTGGCCGGGGGTTCGAGGTGGCCCCCACCCTGGGGCCTCCCATCAAAGGGACTGCTGCAGAAGACGCCCAATCTTGCACAAGTGCAAGAACCATACGTCTCTCTCCGTTTGTCTCCGTTTCTCCTCCTTGCCTCGCGCGCCTCTTTTGCGGCCTCATCCCTAGCTGCCTTGCACGCTCTGAGAACGCACTTCTCGTAAAAGAAAGAAAGAAAACAGACAACCCAAGGGAGGGATGGGCACTTCTCGTGGCGGTGTCGTCCGATTTGGTAAAATTGTTTTCTTGTAAAATTCTTTTGCCTCGCGCGCCCGGGTATTGCAAAAGCGGCCAGGCGATCCGACATCCGACTCACGCGATGCCAGCTAGGCGTCGAAGATTCCTGAAGCTGTCATACGCCCTGACGCTCGCTGCCGGTGCGCTTGCACTCATCCTGGCGCTCGTTGCCACCGAGGCGCTGCTGCTGCCGAATGCCAGCGCCCGGCACCAGTCGCTGCTGCCTGTCGCCTCTGCCGCACCTGTCCCTGCCGCACGCAGCATTTCGGCGGCGGCGGCGGAGGCGGCGGCGGGCGCCTTCGCCCTGCTCTCGCGTGCTGACAGCGACAGCCTGCCCGCCCGGCCTCCGTCGCTCAGCTTTGAGGCGCGGGCGGCGCCAAACATCTCTGTGGTGGTTCCGTGCTACGGGCATGTGCCGTACCTCGAGCAGACGCTAATGTCGGTGGTGACCCAGCGGTACCCTCCCGCCGAGATCCTGGTCCTCGACGACGGCTCGGAGGAGCGCTGCGGCGACGCCGCAGCGGCAATGCTCCGCAGGCCGGCGCTCGCGCGGCCGCGCCGCAGGCAAGTGCTGACGCTGGTGGGGTGGTGGGGGTGGAGCAGCGCGGACCTGGCTCGCTTCGAGGACGAGGTGGTGGTGACGCCGAACCGCGGCGTCGCCCACGCGCGCAACGCCGGCATCCGCCGCGCACGCGGCGAGCGGACCACTGCGTCCCTGCGGCGACTGTTCCCCACAGTCCTCCCTGAGCCTTCTCTGAGTGTCCTGCAGGCGACTGGATCATGTGCCTCGACGGCGACGACACCGTCTCGGACAGCTACCTCATGCGCGCGATGGAACAGGTCACCACACACACACACACACACACACACACACACACACACACACACACACACACACACACACACACACACACACACACACACACACACACACACACGCACGCACACACACACACACGCACACACGCACGCACGCACGCACACACACGCACACACACACACACACGCACACACACACACACGCACACACACACTCACGCACACACGCACGCACGCACGCACGCCACGCACGCCACGCACGCACGTGCACCGACACCTTCACTTGAAATGCTGCGGCTCCTGTCTCACAGAACAATTCAAGCAGTCCCCAATCAGTCCCCCACCGAGGATTGGATATGATCAGGTCGCGCTAGTGCCGCGCACCAACCTCGTGTATGCCAACCAGCAGTTCTTCGACGGCTCGCGCTGGCAGTGGACGGTGCCGCCCCTCCGCGCCGACAACGCGCTGGTCAACGGCCCGCTCCCGCTGATGACTCTGTGGAGAAAGGAGCGCGGGCTAGATGCCGAGTCCGTGTCCCGCCTCTGGCGTGGGTGCGAGTCCATTCTCCTCGCCCGTCAGCAAGCCACGCACTCGGCTGCACTCGCCCAGAGGTCAAGCCCAGAGGTCAAGCCCCCGTGTCCGCGGTGTTTGTACGGCGGATCTTCGGGCTAGCCGCTTGAGGCCTCGTCACTCATCGAGTGAATGGTAGGACCTCTGGCTAGCGACGCCGCACGGCTTCGACGAGGCGCTCCCAAAGGGGCACGAAGACTGGGCCTTCTGGCTGCAGCTCACGGAGCGGCCGCCGCTCGACTCGGTTCTGTGTCCGACAGCTCGCTGCGTCTCTGAGATTAGGCTGCAGCTGACGCGGCTGCCGCTGCTGCCGCACAAGCTGGACGACTTCCTCACCCAGTACCGCTACAAGAAGGACTCCAAGATGCGCACGCGAGAGCGCAACAACCCGGAGGCGCCGCGGCTCCCCCGCCTGCACGAGAGACGCCTCCCGAGACCCTCCCTCGAGCCGTCCTGCAGGTCCCGCGGCTCATGCGCACCCTCTTCGCCGACCTGTGCGCGAACCTTCCGAGAACCTTCCTCCCTCCCCGCCCCGGCCGCTGCCTCCACCACCGCCCCGAGGAACGCCCACCCCGCCGGTCGATACCGCCGCCTCCACTCTGCCCGCCTCCACTC
This sequence comes from Emiliania huxleyi CCMP1516, assembly GCF_000372725.1. Taxonomy (NCBI): domain Eukaryota; phylum Haptophyta; order Isochrysidales; family Noelaerhabdaceae; genus Emiliania; species Emiliania huxleyi. Next base: position 1,791,562 of record NW_005198966.1, read on the forward strand.
CGCCACCCTCCGACACGTCCACCCACACGTCCGCCGACACATCCACCCACACGTCCGCCTGACATGGCCGCCGACACGTCCACGGCGCGTCCGCAGGTACCCGGTGCGCAAGCTGCTGATCGACCACCACGAGCTGCTCAAGCCAGCCGGCGAGCCGGGCCAGAAGCCGGGCATCACCGAGGCGGTCGTCATGGACGTCTCCGTCTCGCAGCACCTCCACCCCACCCGCCCGGAGCCGCACCTCTGGTCGGGGATGATCCTGCAGGCAAAGGGCGACCTGGCCGGCGCGGCGGCCGCGTACAACGCCTCCGCCGCGCTCGCCGCGCCGTACGATTGGCAGGGCTCCTACCGCCTCTGGCGGGCGCTGCTCCTGCTCGGCGACGGCGCCGCGGCGGCGCGCGAGGAGGCGGCGCTACGCCGGCGGTGGGGCGACGCGCAGATGCGGTGGTACAGCACAGACGCTTATGGTGGCGTACTGCCCGCCGCGTCGGAGTGAGCGGCGCTGCCCGTGTCGTATCCTTGACGTCTTTTACACGAAATACACTCCTGCGATCATTTGGCGATACACGTCTCCTAGCACCACGTCTCCTAGCAACATCACGTGTGACACTTTATGTGCCGTGCAGCGTAATCCGGATCTAGATGAAGCCACGTTTTTGCATCCTAACAGCTGTGAAGAGGCCTGCCGGGATCGACCACCGCCAGCTAAAGCCCAGCTCGTGAAAACAGAAGAAGGAAATCGCCAGCGTCACGAGCAGCGGCGCTGCGAGGTTGAGGAGCCGCTCAGGATGTAGCCTCATCAGCGATCTGTGCGGCGGCACAACCTGCGAGTCCGTAGCGTCGACGCTCTTTGCGTGGCCTAACGCAATGGCCTGGGAGCTTGGCGAGTAGTCCGGAAGTAGACCCGCGCCTCGCCTGTCGCATGAATCGTGTCGTGCGACGGCCGCCTTTGGTTCTAAAATTCTTTCGTGCCAACCTTTGTGAGGACGACGGCGCCTTCTAAAGGTCCGTCGCCGGCCTCTTTTGGTACCTGTGTCGAACCTGTGTGCTGTGCGAGTGGTCTACTCATAGCGGTGGTTGAGACCGATTGCCTCAACTGTCAACCACGTGGTTGACAGAGGCAGCCTCAACCCTCAACCAAGTGGTTGACAGACCCCTTCAACCCCTCAACCACGCGGAATGGCTGTTCACACCCCCCGCGCAAAGGTCTGAACACACATTCTCTGTGACCATGCATGTCGTCTTCTTTAGACGCCTGGATGCTGCATTTGACGCGCCGTTTTTACGAGTACTTGCTTCAGCTACGTGTGTGAATGGGAGGGTGATGCAAAAGCCCGGAGGAGCGCTGACAGCCATCGAAGGCCCCCACGGGGCGGTCCCGGCCGACAGGCCTCTCAGTTCACGCCGGAATCGTGAACCGTGAACCGTGAACCAACTAGCCCCCGCCCCGAGTCTGTGAACCCCGAACCGTGAACCAACTAGCCCCCACCCCGAGTCCGTGAACCGTGATCCGTGAACCGACTGCGAATCAAACTCGATGGAGGCCTACTTGCCGGGCTCATAGTCCTTCTCGTGCTTGCGCATGTACTCCAATGAAGCTTGAAGGCGCGGTTCATGCGGAGAATCACCACCATCGAGTACTCCTCCGCGTTGAGACTGAGGCGGTGACGCGGTGCACCACCTGCTTGGCGCAGAAAGACTCGGCCATGAGGGCGCCGAAAGACTCGCCATCGCCGGGAGGAAGCCAAACCGTGGCTGCTTCTCAAGGTCGCGGTAAATCCGTCCCATGTCCAGGTGAAGCTGGTCGATGAGGTCGTCTTGAGGATCGAAGTCGTACTTGTCGTTGTCCTGTGAACAAGCGCGATATGAGTTCGAAAGTAAAATCCGTAAGTTATCGGCGTCGGACGGTCGGAGGAGCGTGGGCGGCAACTGTATGTTAGGGCTGAGGGTCGACAGACGGCCGGCGGGCAGTAGGCACAGGTAGCTTGGCCTGTACAAGGGTTTCCGGAAACCCAGAGGGAAACCAGAGGGTCCCCAGCACTTTGCGGGTTTCCGGAAGTTTTCAGGGAAACCAGAGGGTGTTTGGTGCTCCATTCTGTTTCTCTCGAGTTTCCCTCGGGAAACTCGCGAGTTTCCCTGAGTCTGAGAGCTGTTCTGGGGCAAAATCTGAGGCAAAATTGAGGAAATCGGCACGATACCGGGTATTTTCCAGGTATAGCCGGGGTTTGTCAGGTATACCCGCAAAATACCCGGTATTTTGCCGATTTGGCCGATTTGGCCCCCCAAAACAGCCTCAGACTCGGCTCAGCCCGGAGAAATGGATGGTTTCCCCGTGGAGTTTCCCCAGGAATCTAGAGGGTGCTGTAGGGAAACTAGCAGGAAACACGGAAGAAACCAGGTAGGGTGCGAGAGGAAACCCTTGTACAGGCCAACAGGTAGCCAATCATCTCGTCTTTTCCTTCGAATTTCTGGGTCTCGCTCTCGGTTCACGGGTGATTCGCGAACTGTGGTTCGCGAACTGTGTCGGTGTGTAAGAGGTGTGAAAGGAAGCTTGGTTCATGAACTAGTTCAGTGGTTCACCCTCGAACCGACCATGAACTCTGAACCGTGAACTCGAACCGAGGCAGGACAAAGGGCGAACCGCGAACCGTGAACGAACCAGGGGGGCAGCGTCGGGCCGAACCGTGAACCGTGAACCGACTAGCACCCGCCCCGAGTCCGTGAACCGCGAACCGTGAACCAACCGTGAACCGCGAACTAGTTCATGAACCGGGTTCACGGTTCACCTCGTGAACTGAGAGGGCTGCCGGCCGACGTCATGGCCGTCTGCGGACGCAGCCCTCCGTCTCCGGAGACATTACCGAACTCAAAACTGCTTATACCAAAGGCAGATACGAGCTCAGCTCAGTGAGATCTAGCAGCACATACCCTCAGTATCCAGAATAGTAAAAGTCTGAAAAAGTCGGTCCGACCGCGCAGAGCGGTCTGGCTCTGTCTGCAGAGCTTCCGTCCGAGCCCTGAGAAATGTCGGAGGCATGTCGGCCCATGTTCGCGATTTTGATGGCGTTGCCCTCATTGCACGTGAAACAGACCGCGCCGGCCACGCACCCTGGTTCCCGGAGGCCAACTCGAACAGGTTACTTTGAGCAATGGCCGCCTTCCATGCTCGATATGCAGCAGGAGCTTAGTTGGGGCGGGGGGCAGTCCCCCTGGCGTCTGATTCTCGTACTGGGGGTGTGGGTGTCTCCCAGTCTCGGAGGACGGAGCACGGAGGGGGGCAAAAAGATAAGAATATCTAATTTTATGCCAGCTACACAAACCCACAGCACCGTCAGCGTGTATTCTGGGCGACGACGGAGAACATGCAACCAATCGAATGCGCCAGTTGCGACGCCGGCTGGGACTGTGGGACCTGCTTGATGCTTGTCGAGAGCTCGGGCTGCCCCTGGACCTCGGCAATCATTCGTGGCTGCAGCGGTGGCACATCGCTCAACTCATTTTGCGACGGTAACGGCAGTTGTGGGACGTCAGACGTCGCCAACAACTGCCGCCTCGGCAAGGACATCTACAAGCGGGTCGAGTGCACCGCCACGCCTCCATCGGCGCCTCCCGCGACCCCGCCGAGCAGCCCACCCTCACCACCCCCACCCATGCCACCGTCCCTGCCCGTCGCGGATGGAGAAGGCGAAGGTGTAAGCTTCCTCTCCGCCGATGCCAATGACGGACAAGCGTGGCTGGTGCCGCTGGTTGCGGGCAGCGTCGCAGTCGCATTGACGCTCTGCCTCTGCTTCCTCTGCTGGCGCTGCTGCGGCCGCCGCCACAAGCGCGCCCCGGGTGCTCTTAGGCCAGTCTTCGACCCCGACCCGGATGATAGCCCCTTCAAATGCCCATAAGCAACATGTCATGCAGACTGAGACCCCTACTACAACCCCGCTCTTCGCGGCTGTTGGCGGCGCGGCATGTCCATGTCCATGTGAGATGTGTGCGAAAAACACACTAAACACGCCTCACACGCACACATCTCCTCTGGGGGGAGGCGAGGGCCCTAGGGGGTACCCATGCGGGGGGGAGATGGGGTCCCCCAGCCCGCCGCAGGCGCCGATGGATTTTTTCTTTTTCGCGCGATTTTTAACTTGTTTTCATGGGAATTCGGCGTACTTGCGGCCATGCTATCACGCCTTGCGACATCCTTTCGGCGCTGCTGACCGTGCCATGCTGCTCAACTGACCGCCTGCATAGCTCGCGGCCTTAGTCTTCGGCATTCAGTGACGACCTGATCGTACGGCCAGTAGGAATGTGTCCTTCCAGCCGCGTGCACGCTTCTGACGCAATGCGCGTCACAAACTGCCTCGGATTGGCTGCTGGCACTCTCGAGGCTATGCCTACACAGCCTCGCGCGCATGGGCAGTCAAGAGGGACCATGCACCTTCTCAGGACAGCGCCGGTGCCTCTCTCTTGGACCGGCAAACGTGGTGGTCTCGTGTCACCAATGTGGGACCAGTGCGGCATCGCGCCATCGACAGCTCTCTGAACTGCGCCTCACCACTGACCGGGAAGGCCGCCAAGTTGGCCAGCACAGGTCGCACATTGTGGCAGCAGTCAGCAGCGCATGTCTGATAGCTAGAGCAGCAGCGTCAGGGTCGCAGGGTCGGATCGTGTCAAGCCTCTCGCCCGGCCGGCCGCGTGCAGACGTCGGCCTGTCTGCTGTCTGGAGTGATCTGTCGGCGGTCAGTACGACCGATCAGGTTGGAGTTTTCTGATGGTTGGAGGGTCTATCTGTATGTACTCCTCGAGATCTCTCCAAATCTGCCCTCTGATCAACCCTCATTCGGGAAGTCGGTGCTAACGGAGACTAACGGAGCCGGAGCCCCGTTTCCGCACTGCTGCGCGGCGCACGGTGCCTCCGGGGGCCCCCGCCTCCCCCCAGAGCACATCTCACAAATGGCAGGCGGCGGCGGCGTCGCACAGGACGAGGCAGACGAAAGCGACGCGACAGAGGAGGAAGCGACAGGAGGGAGAACGATGAGAGTGGGACGACCGCGAGGTGGCATGAAGGTTGCAGCGAGAATCGGCGAGGGACTGCGAAGGGAGATAGAAAGAGGCAGACCGCGACCAAGGCCGAAAAGACTTTTGTTATATTAGTTATTACTTTTGAGAGGGACTCATATTTCTCACTGGTCCCTCAAATTGTCAATGACTCATTTGTTTGTGGAGAGTATTCAGTAGACGCGACGCGATAGAGCATATAGACCGATATCTGGGACACGTTTTTGATATACGCTTTTCGCTTCGCTTTCAACACAGAGCACGGCGCGCGAGTGCCCGCGAGCCCCCCGTTTGAGTATTGCGCTCTCTCTCTCCTGTCTCGGCGCTTTTGATATACACATATATCATATTCGCGGTAGAGCCGTATCTCGAGTTCTCGCGGCAGCCCGTTGGCGTCGCGGGCTCAGCCGACCGGCACGCCGTGCACGTACTGTGCTGGCAGCGGCACTCCGGCCCGCTCGACCAGCGCCCGGTATGCGCGCAGCGGCCCGCTCTCCACGGTGTCGGCGATCGGAGGCACTTCGCGCGGCGGGACGCACGCCGCGTGCCCGTCCGCTGCGGAGAGGCCGAGCCGGCAGCGGGCGCCAAAGAGCGCCCACGCGTCGGCGGCGCCCGGCGGGGGCGGAGGTTCTTGCTCGTCGCCCGCATCGGCTGGCTGCGGCTTGAGGTGGGGCGCGGCGGCACGGTGCAACGCCTGCAGCTGCGCCGCGTGCATCGAGCCGCCGCCGGCCGAAGCGACGGCGCCGGGAAGCGACTTGCGCCGCTCGGCCTCGTCGCGCCGCGCCTCGTCTCGCGCCGCCTCCGCTCTCGCCCGCTTGAGCGCGATCGCCGTCGCCAGCGGCAGAACCGCACGCACCGGAGGAGGGAGCGCCGCCCACGGGCCCGCAGCCGCCCAGTCAGCAGCCTCGCCAAACGGGAGCGGCGCCGCGCCCTCGCTCGCAGCCCGCCGCCCTGCGAGCCAGAGCCAGAGCAGCCGCAACAGCCACTCGCACTCGGGGAGGAGCGCACTGTAGTCGGCGCTAGTGCGCGCGCCGCTCGGCGCGGGAAGCGCGTCCGGCGCGCCGAGCAGCCGCTGCTCGCCGGGCGGCCTGCG